>NC_142355.1:40517036-40693911 GCF_059441175.1 Urocampus carinirostris
ACCTTGGCAACACGGTCCAAATTGGAGGGACACTGCATAACCTTTGCTTTACGTCTTCCTTCGACTTTGCCAGAATTATAAATGGTTCCTCACAAAAATTACTATGGCTTTTCACGGTTTTTGCTGCAATGTTTTAATAAATATTGGTACAGTGACTGGCATGTTGACAGGTTTGCACATACACCAAACAGTTAAGAGGTTCTGGGTTCAATACAAGCAATGTTGCATTTAATCCATGAGCCTGCATTACAAAAAGTGCATGGCGGGATGAGTAGCGAGTCCAATTTGTCCCTAGATATAAGTATGAAAGTAGTTGGTCGTTTGTCTGGATGTGCACCGTGATTGGATAGCAACCAGTACAGGATGTTCACTGACTGAAGTCAACTGGGATAGGCACCAGGACCCTAATGGGAATAAGCGGTTGGACAATGAATTAATGAATGAATGGCACAGTGAATTGTTTGATTAAATTTTTACCACCTCAATGCTTTACTCTGCTTTTATTTTGAGACTTTAAATTATCACTATTTTGCAGTATTTCGCCTATGTTGACAATAAGTACCTCTTCATGTTTTAGCAAATTAAATTTGCATTTTTTGACATCGTACTACCCACAAAAGGTAATTGTGAATATATTAAGTTCTAAAGGCATTTTTTGGAATGTAGACGCTCTATATTTCTGTGTACAATTTGATTTTTATGAACCAGTACTATGCCATTCCAAATATTTTTTATGCTCATTTCAGGAAAGGCTTATTACGTTTTTCAGTATTGGTCATTTGTTGAATAACTGTCACCCACCCGGACCTTGTTCTCAATTAATTGGTCATCTTGTGGCTGGTTATTCATGCAATAAATCACTTGGGCTGGTCCATGTTACAATTATGCTCTCAGTAGTTTCATAATAGGTGTTTGATCTGAACATTTTATTGGTAACCTAAAGGGGCAATGTGTAATATTTAGTGCCTCCTAGTGGTACAAAAAAACTTTCATCTGGTAAATAAAAGCATAGATTTGAGTAGTGGGTAATAATAGATGAACTATCATACCAATGTTATATTTTATTTAAAATAAATCACTGGTTGAGAAAGTTTTCCTTTTTTCAGTTGAATCCCTATTTGGATCAGTGCTATATACTTAGGGATGCTTCGGCTACGTTCTTCCGTGTACCACTGGCCCTCGCCCTTATCAGACATCACAGTGTCATCTTGTAGTCAAATATTACACATTGGGGCTATAGTAATGTAGATGCTTTTGAACAAGTACCCCTGAAAACCACTGTCCGTTCATTTTCTATTTTTTGGGCAGGTATTCAGGTACGAATTGTTGTACGCACAATGTGTGTGTGGTAAAGGGAGTGTTTTGTATTTCTTGACAAATGTGGCAATAAAGATTCTAAATGAAATGATTTCCATGGAACCGCTTCAAAGTCTGCACTATGTACCAACTAGCATTAATTTTACCATCTCTTTGTATCGCATAAACCCTTCTAAGATTAATGTTTATACGGTATAAATTGTTGTTTGTAAGATACACATTTGGCATGTTTGGCTGCCTTTGTTGTGCAATATCATGAAACTGTAACATCAATGAAGTGTATTATTAACACGGGTGATGTCGCATTGAGCTTAAAACAGGGATGTTAAACTCAGTTTGGCCAGATCCCAAATTCCTGTTATTAGGCAGATCAATACAAGAACATTAACTCCAAATGTTCGTTTCTTTTTTGTATTATGCTTTATAATAATAATAATAATTTCCTTGTATTGTCATTCTGTGTAACAATGTACACAGAACGAAATGTCGATTGCACCTGACCCGTTGTAGCGAGCCGATGCAGCCGCAGCCAACAGAGGGCGCCGCCGACCACTTTTTAAGTCTTAGGTTCGGCCGAGCGCGAACCCGAACCTCCCAGTCTCAAAGCGGGCGCCTTACCATCTAGGCTACTGAGCTGGTATCATTCAGCCTACATTATTATCCTACCCTACATATTACAATCAATTGTGACACTGGATCTTTTCTAAAAATGACATTTATTCACAAAAGTTGGGCAAAAAATTTTAATGTTTGGAATTAAATATTTGAATTGGTTTATTTAAACAGTTCAGTAAATGCAGTTTTACACCTGAACCAACTCACCACTCTGTACAAACACAGCATTTTCCACTTTTCTGGATAAATAACTTAATAGAAATGACTAAGAGTCTTGCTACTTTTTTTACATAATCGGGTGGGCAGGATTGAGACAACCAGCAAACCGGTTTCCGCCCAATAGGGGGGGTTTTAAGGGTTATTGTTCTATCTTCGTTATTCATTATCCATTATCCGTTTTCGGTCAGTTCATAATACGCTACAAAGCCTAGGTTGGGACACTTACTCTCAGCCAAAAGGCCAAGCTAAGGTCCCAGCCCTAAAGCCTTGCTGCGATCATTGCGAATGCACAACCTGCAGTAGTACACAATCCTTCATGACCATGGTATCTCCCCTGCCAGCTTCTTCATAGATTGTTCACATATCCAGAACTTTGGTTTGAACAAATTTATTGACACTAAAAACAGAAAACAATCATGACAATCTCAACAGCAATTAAGCACATTCACAATATTATATTCCAATATTACGTTTTTAACAGCAAACACAAAGTGAGGTTTGAACAAACCTTCTCGAAAATCAAACATATTCACAATTTCATTATATAACATCTTTGTTAGTGTCAATAGATCCGTCCAGGCCAAAGTCGATTGTCCTCGGTCTGAACAAATCCACTGACACCAACAGCAGCAAAACACAGCCATCAAGCATATTCACAATTTTTTTATATTTGACAATATGACGTGACGATATGACGTTTTAACATTTTTTCCTGACATTTTCAACATCAATTAAACAATTTCAGAGTTATTTTCTTTTAACAGAAGTTAACCAGCGTGTAAAAGGCAATACTATTGTGCAAGGGCATAGCTCTGCCATCCCACCCTCCCAAGCAGCATTCTTCCAGTCCTCTGTGTGGGTCCTTTCCCTTCTGCGTGGGTCCTCTCCCTTCTGGGTTCCACAAACCAGGCCGTTGCTGCCGGGACTCCCACAGTGTAGCTCCGGCTCCCCCCTCCGTGTGGGTGCAGACGAGTCTTCTTTATGGCTGCGTCCTAGGCCCGCCGCTCGCAGATTGTATGGTATCTGCAGCCATTTGGAGCACAGCCACAGGGGGGATCTGCCTGCACCTCCATACCAGCAGGTTTCTGGAGGTCCAGATGGCGTCCTTGATGGCGGCGAGAGTGAGCCAGTCCCTGGCAAAGTCGTTCCGAGGCCTCCTTGACCGACTCACCCCGTAAAGCACGTACTCTGCATCAGGGACCTCTCCTGCTGGCAAGTCCGGGAACTTTCCTAGTTGTTCGGCCATTGTCCACAAGACCTGGGCAGCGCTGCACTCACAAAAAAGGTGCCTCACCGACTCCTGGGCGCCACAGCCAGGTCGAGGGCACGTTGAAGTCGCTGACATTCCTCGGTGGTGCATTACAGCTCTGACTGGGAGAACTTCATGAGCCACCATCCATGACAAGTCTCGTAGTCTGTTTGGAAGGGCAGGATGATTGACGTTGCTCCAAACCGTTGTGGATTCGCCAAACGCAAGCCCCCGCACAGGGCTTACTGTAGCTCGCTCTTGCACAATAGCAATAAGGGCCCTGTGGTTTTGTAAAGTGTGACATTCTTGTGTTTCCAAATCAAACTTCTTCAAAAAATCCCGAATAAAGAGATGTGTTGGTGGCAAGTTAAACGAAACTGGAATCAAACGATTGTCTGGTACAAGCTTTAGCTTCCGCAAATATGAGCCCATCCAAAAACGGGTCATTGCTTGACTTTTCGGGTTGTTGGGTGGGCCCACAGCGTTTTGGAAGTGGAGAGAGACATATTTGCTTCCCAGGAAAAGCTGGAGGTCAGGCACTCCTTTCCCCCCTTTTTCCTTTTTCTTTTTCATTGTATCTCTTTTTATCCTTTCCCACTTTGAGCCCCAGACAAAGCGAAAGATGGCTCGGTCCAGTTGTAACAGCACGTTTCTTTTAGGCATAAAAATTAAACTGATTGACAAAAGCATTGGGAGGATGATCGCTTTGATGATTAGGACCTTCCCCTCTATTGTCAGTTTTCTTAGTGACCAAAAAACAAGTTTTTGCTTAACTTTCCTTGTCACGTCATCCCAGTTGGTCTCGCCTCCTCCATCCGCATTGAATTTTATCCCTAGGATTTTCTGGTCTGTCTTTAACACCGTCAGCGGGAGTCCTGCCTTTTCTGTCTCTTTCCACATTCCATAAAACTTCACTTGTGATTTTTCTCTATTTAGCCTTGACCCAGACGCCCTCCCAAACAGGTCAGTCAAGTCAAGGGCTCTTTCAACAGATGCGCGGTCAGTACACAAAATATTAAAATCATCCATGTACAAAACACACTTGGTAATTTGTCCCCCACTTCCTGGGATATTGATGCCTTCGACAAATCTATCTTTTCTTAACATTTGTGCCAAAGGTTCAATGCAAAGAACATAGAGAAGGGGAGACATAGGGCAACCTTGACGTACACCGCAGTTGATCTCGATTGCTTCCGATAAATTCCCGTTAATCATGAATTTGCTGTAGATGTCCCGGTATAGCAGTCCTACCCACTTGATGTATTTTTGGGGAAAACCACATTTTTGCAATACCCTGAAGAGGTATTGGTGCGAGACTCGATCAAAGGCTTTTTCAAAGTCTAGGTTTAGGACCGCTAGTCGCATGTTTCTGTCTCTTGCATAACAAATGGTGTCACGGATCAGCATGAGACTGTCGCTGATCTTCCTTCCCACAATGGCACAGGTTTGGTCCGGATCAACCAAGTCTCCCAAGACAACAGACATTCGTGTTGCTAGAAGCTTGCTGAAAATTTTACAGTCCACGTTTAAAAGCGTTATGGGTCGCCAGTTTTTTAAGTCAATTTTGTCTCCTTTTTTGTGCAATAGAGTAACTATCCCTATTCTGAAACTGTCTGGCATATGGTCTCGACTGGAAAATTCGTTAAAAACAGTTAACAGATCTGGTGCTAAAATATCCCAAAAAGTCCGGTAAAATTCGAGGTTGAGTCCGTCCTCCCCGGGTGATTTGCCTTTTTTCATAGTCTTTATGCAATCATTCAGTTGGTCTTGGGTAAAGTCCGATGTTAAAAAGGGGTCTTGACGCACTGATCTTGAAATATGATCTAATACATGCCCCATTTCATTCTCATATGTTTCTTTCTTTTCAAATAATTTTTTGTAGTAGTCTTCGACCAATCTGGTTATTTCACTACTTTCCTTTGTTATTTGCCCGTTTTCGTTTTGAAGTTTAAAAATCCCCTCATTTTTGCCCATAATTTTTTTAAAAAAGTAGCGTGTACATTTTTCCTCTTCTTCTATTTCTCTTTCTCTGCTTCTTATTATGATGCCTTTGCTCTTTATTTCCGCCAAAGCGTTTAGTTCTTGTTTGGTCTCTTTGATTTCATCATTAAAGTCCATCCCCTTTTCTGTTAGGATGAAATAGCGTTGGAGTCTTCTTTGTAGTCCCGACATGCGTTTCATCTCTTTGAGTTTCATGTTTTTCCCTGCATTTTTAAAAAAGGTCTGTGTTCGTTTCTTTGTCATTTCCCACCATTGTGCTCGTGAATCATACGAGTCTTGAAGGGTCTGCCAGTCTTTGTACAGCTCCCTGTATTGTGCGGCTAGAGCCTCATCCTCCAGCAGGGAGCAGTTTAACTTCCACAAACCCTTCCCAACAGTCATACCTGAAGGAAATGAGAAAGAGCAGGACAGTAGCAAGTGATCCGAAAAAAAAAACTGGGATTAATCTTGCATCACTCTGTGCTAAACCCCTCGTAAATATGTAGTCTATTCGAGAGGCTCTGGCATTGTCACTACTGAACCAGGTGAAGCCCTCCTCTCCTGGATGTATGGATTTGAAACAGTCCACCAGTTTAAATGTCCGGCACATGTCTTGTAATAAAGTTGATGTTTTATCTACTTTAAACTCCTCATCGTTCCTCTTTCTATCCTTCCTACTTAGGATGCAATTAAAATCTCCTCCCACGATTAGTGGTTGATATCCTAGCATATGCGACTGGATGTCCTCTAAAAGTTCGTACCTGAGTTGTCTGTCGGCATGGCCGTATATGTTAATGAGGTTAAAATCATTCCCTATATAAGAAAGTCTTGCTAAGATTGCGCGTCCGTCTCTCATCACAGTACTCCCCTTTATGATGAGTTGAGGGTTGTTTATTAAAATGGCTACCCCATCGTTACGGTTTTCATTCGAGCCACTCCATAATGACGGATATGGCCAAATCTCTTCCCACTGTTTATAATTTTTTAGAAAGGGGATGCAGCATTCCTGTAGTAAAAACACATCTGTTCTGATAGTTTTTAAGAACGATAAAACACTGTGAGCCTTAACCTTTGATCTCACACTTCTCACATTGATAGTAGAGAATGTAATGTTCATAATAGTTGTTAAAGTATTTAAACTAGTTAGACAAAACCGGGGGATCTGAGTCCATTCTTTGGTGATCATCGAGATCATCGAGAGTGTCACCTGTGTCAGACACATCACTTAAGAGTAGTACCTCATTTTGAGACTCACCGGGGAAAACTCCGGGACCCTCTGACTCTCTGTCTGTGGTTCCAGGTCTTCCCCTTTTTTCTGGGTTAGGGGGTGAGCCAGAGGACCTATCAAGGGGTCTCTTACTTCCTTGCCCACTAAGGGTCAGATTTTTTCCCTCCCCGACTTCCTCCGTCTCAACTTCATACAGTTCCCTTGTGGGCTTATTCACCGGCAATCGGCTTTCTTCTAAATCTCTTATCTTTGTTTCTGGTTTTTTCACCACTCCCAATTTTGTCTTACTTTTACTCCTCTTTCCAGTGCCCGTATGGGTTTTTGGAGAGTCATTCGCCTTTTCGATTTGTTTGTCTTCTCCAAATCCCGGCAATGGCGTAGCAAACAAATTTGCTAATTTGAACTCTCTTCCAGGCCCTTCCTGATTAATATGTGTTTTCGGAGTGGCAGTTGCTTTTTCTATTCGTTTGTCATGTCCAAATTCAGGTATTTTATGAGAAATCGAATTAGAATTTCCAGGTTCTTCCTGTTTCAATTTTGATTCTCTGGTCTCTGCTCCAGGGGTTTTGGTAGGTACATCTGTTTTTTCAATTTGTTTGTCTTGTCCAATTTCTTTGTGCATTTCTTGATCAATTTCATTGGGTATTTCCATAACTTTATTCATTTCCTGTTCATCTTCATTGGGTATTTCTAAAACTTCATTAATTTCTTGTTCATTTTCATTTTGTATTTCCATGACTTTATTAATTTCATTGTCTTTGTTATCTTTATTCACTTCATTGTCTTTGTGACATTTATTCATTTCATTATCTATGTTGTCTGACATCATTTCATTGTCTTTGTTGTCTTTGTTAACTGCCTTCCTAGCTTTCAATTTGTTAGCAAACGAATTCGGGCAGTTTCTAAAGAGGTGATTCGTTTCTCCACAGAGATTGCATTTTCTGCTATTGCTACATTCCTCAAAGGAATGTCCAATTGTTCTGCACTTTCCACAAAAAATTCGATCACATACCTCAGCCAGATGCCCATGCTCACCACATTTGCGACAGAGTTTCGGTTGCCCTTGATAGTGGATAAAGCCACGGTTTTCCCCCAGGAATATAGTCGACGGGATTTGTTTCAGTCCCTGAAAGCCCTGAGGATCTTGCCGTAGTTGGACTGGTACCCTCCAGGCACCAGTCCAATAGCCTTTCTCACACCTCACCTTCATAGCCTGGCCTTTTACTGAGCAGTATCTACTCAACCAATAACAGACGTCATCAGCACTGATTATTTCACTAAACATTCTAACAACGACAATCTTGTTAGCATTATCAGTCAGCTTCTCCACTGTAAATCCTGAAAACTGGGACCTCACTCCCTCAAAGCGATTCCAAAACTCTTGATAAAGAGCTGCCGTTTCAAAACTCACATCAAAGCCTTTGCCAGAAGTCATTTTTATGACAGCATGTACCTCCTCCTTTTTAAACTTCAGAATCTTTTCAACAAACTTGTTAATAAAATCCGTCCTTGACATTCCCTCCGAAATTGCCACAACATCTTTGAGCAAGAATCTCACGCAGTTACGTCTCCGCCCGCCGGTATAATGCCCGGCCATGGCAGGACTCGGCTGCTTTACTTCTAACTATGTTAAAATGGTTAGAATTGTAAAATTAATAATTAACAATACTCTTAAAACCGACGCCAATGACAGTATAAACGCATAGAACGAGCAGTGCTAACCTGATGCGTCCACCATCAACCGCAGCAAGCAGATAAGATAAGTGCTCTTTGAGCTCTGTGCTAAAAATAGTAACACGGCTTCGTTTTTAGCACAGAGCTCTGAGCCCTCTATAGGCCATATGTTTGGCATCCCTAGTTTAGAGATATTTTAATGGTCTCTTAACCTGCATGGACATCAAAAACGTATCTAGTTACTTAACTGCCCGACATGCAGATTACTGACAAGTATGCCCCATTATATAACGTATAGAGTGCTTCGAGGTCCTAAGATTACCCACAATGCATTGCTTGCGGGCATTTTGGAAGTCAACAAAGCTTTTCACTTCATTCTTATTGTTCAGCGAACCAGTTAGATTCTACATTGTAATGCCGAATACGTGCGTTATTGTTGGCTGTTGTAGCCGAGGGGAAAAGGGTGGGAAGGGCTTCTTTAGACTTCCGAAGTGTGTTTACGATCAGGGGATTGAAGCTCAGGAGAAAAGTGAACGGCGAAGATGAATGTGGCTGGCAGCTATCAACCGGTCGAATTTGCCAAAGCTTGACTGTGTTCGTGTTTGTTCTGACCACTTTCTGACAGGTAAATTGAATTATTTATGATGTAGAAATAAATTTTAAAAAGGTTATGGGACATGTGTACTTCATGTACATCTGTCGACACCATTCAAGTAATTTTGAAAATCCTTCAGTTCACAAAAGGGACTTGGGTGGAAAATAAGATAGTTGACAAGTTCGATGTAAGTCACACACGGCAACAAATCGGGATCAGACTTCCAGTCCTTGATTTTAATTAGGTAGGGATCCAATTTTCCAATAAAATGCAACTCTCCACGTAGTTTTCCATAGTGTTGATGGACAAAATCCGTACACAAACGAAGCTAGTTGAGTAAATAAATAGACAAACTGAGTAAATATTTGCTCCTCTCGCTATCGCCGCTTGTAATCGACAGGCTTCCAAGATGGCGGCACGAAGCCGTGTTACTATTTTTAGCACAGAGCTCGGAGCCCTCTATACGCATCAAAATATGACGTTTTAAAATTAAGATTGTTTATATTTAATCGAATCTCATGCTTTACAAGCAAATGCCACTCCTCAATACTCTTAAATAAAATACATGTTATTTATAAATCACTGCAAGTGGACAGAAAAAATACATTCATATCATTAAACGTATTTGATTTTGTGGTTAAACAATAATGAGAATGCTATGATTTGACAATACCGTATATGGGGTTTGGGGTTTTTAAGGGTTATTGTTCTATCTTCGTTATTCAATGACGATTAATCAAGAACATTTCGAAATGCATTGGCAGAGCAGTGCAGCATAGAGAGGAATTACAAACAGAAGTTTTTTGGTTTGAACAAATTTATTGACACTAATAACAGAAAAAACAATCATGACAATCTCAACACCAATTAAGCACATTCACAATATTATATTTCAATATGACTTTTTTAACAGCAAGCACAATGTCACAATGTGAGGTTTGAACAACCCTTCTCGAAAATCTCAATAGCAATCAAGCATATTCACAATTTCATTATATAACATCTTTGTTAGTGTCAATAGATCCGTCCAGGCCAAAGTCGATTATTTTTGGTCTGTGGTTTGAACAAATTTATTGACACTAAAAACAGAAAACAATCATGACAATCTCAACAGCAATTAAGCACATTCACAATATTATATTCCAATATTACGTTTTTAACAGCAAACACAAAGTGAGGTTTGAACAAACCTTCTCGAAAATCTTATTAGCAATCAAGCATATTCACAATTTCATTATATAACATCTTTGTTAGTGTCAATAGATCCGTCCAGGCCAAAGTCGATTGTCCTCGGTCTGAACAAATCCACCGACACCAACAGCAGCAAAACAAACACGACAATCTCAACAGCCATCAAGCATATTCACAATTTTTTTATATCTGACAATATGACGTGACGATATGACGTTTTAACATTTTTTCCTGACATTTTCAACATCAATTAAACAATTTCAGAGTTATTTTCTTTTAACAGTAGTTAACCAGCGTGTAAAAGGCAATACTACAAACAGAAGTGACCAAAGTTAATCGTTGAATAGTCCAGCCTCAAAGTCGTAGCGTGCATATAAAGAGCAGCTCCTTTAAAGAAATGTGCATCTCGTCACCTGTGTCTCTAAACGTCATCCATACAACCCACATACTAAGTAAACGCGTACAATTTTAGCTGAAGGCGAATACGGCAATAGTGTATCATAATAACGAGGAACCAAAAACATTGCAATGTACCGATCGTACGTTTCTTGGTGGGACAAATAATAAAGTAACACTGGATGCACACAAACATCCGCAGTTACTTCCGGATTACAAAAGCGTGACGAGGAAACTTCTAACTGCGACAGTCGAAGTTCGGGTGGTTGGGCGTGCCTTAGCTTGATGGCTGTTGTGGTACATCGACTGAAAGCAGGCACGTTACGACTTTTTAGCCCAGGTGTGTCCTTATTTCGATTCCTAAACTCGGTAGGGATGGACGAAATGGGTCTGGCCATGAGCCGTTCTCCACTAGAGCGCCTTCACTTTGACAATGTCGCCCTGAAGAAACTTCCACTTGACAACTCTGAGGAACCTGGGCCGCGCCAGGTCAAAGGAGCGTGTTTCTCTAGGGTTAAGCCGCAACCTGTAACCAAACCTCGGTTGGTGGCGTTATCTCACCAAGCTTTGGCTCTGCTCGGTCTCGACGGAGAAAAGGTTGCAGACGACCTTCTTGCGCCAGAATACTTAAGTGGATCTAAAGTAATGCCTGGATCAGAACCTGCTGCCCATTGCTACTGTGGTCACCAGTTTGGCAATTTCGCTGGGCAGCTCGGTGATGGGGCGGCTTGTTACCTGGGAGAAGTTGTAGTACCACCAAATCAAGACCCCAATTTGTTGCACGAAAACCCCAGTGGTCGCTATGAAATTCAGGTGAAAGGAGCTGGACTTACCCCTTATTCAAGGTAACAAAATTGTTGTTTGCGCGTGTGCGGCACAGTTCTGAGGTTGTGAGATCACCCCCCCTGTGTGGAGTTTGCATGATCTCCCCGTGCTTGCGTGGGTTTCCTCCGGGTACTCCGGTTTCCTCCCTCATTCCAAAAACATGATTGTCAGGTTAATTGGCCGGTCCAAATTGTCCCTGGGAGTGAATGAGATAATGGGTTGTCTGTCCCTGTGAACCCTGCGATTGGCTGGCAACCAGTTCAGGTTGTCCCCTGCCCACTGCCCGAAGATAGCTGGGATGGGCTCCAGCACCCCTGCGACCCTACTGAGGGTAAGCGGTGCAGATAATGGATGGAAAATTGTTGTTGTTTTTGCTCTTACGTTGAAACTTGGCCTTCATGAAATCTTACTTGTAGGCAGTGTTAAGCACGTTACTTTAGAAAAAATAGTTATAGTTACTCACTACTTCTTCTTAATTAATAATTTATCTTGAACAAAATTTGATAGTTTTATTTGTATTTAATTTATTTTGTCTTTTAATAGGATATTTGGTATTGGAGAAAACAAAAAGAATTCCAAAGTAATAGCGTTACATTACTTAAATATTAAAGTATTCGGATTACGTTACCGATGACATTTTTCAACAGGTAGTTTCGAAATACATTTTCAAAGTAATCCTCCCAAACCTGGTGGCTACGCAAACAAAGTGAAGTATAGTGTGCCAGCTAGCTTTTAGTGGCTTGTTACTTTGAAAAATAATTTAATTAATTAAAACGGACTCTGACAGTCAGAAGAGCGCAACGAAATCATGATCACCTGCACATGCTTCGTGTATTGTTATTGGGTCAGGGAAAGGACTAAGGCTAAGTTGGGAAAGAAAGCAATATTGGGGCTGCAGATCTGGTCTACAGTGACTAGGCTAGATAACAATTCTTGTATTTTAAACATCGCAGTGCCCTGGCTCAATTCAAAGATACCCAATGCTAGCACACAGCTATCCAGCCGCTCTCTAAATAGCTTTCTTACACTGAGAGGAGAAGGTCTCCATTTTGTTGTTCTTTTGTATAGGGACAATTAAGAACATTGATTAGACTGTAACTCTGTTCTGTGTTCTTATTTGTAAATTTATAGTTGTTATTTAGTTACAGTCTATTCTCTCAGTTGGAAAGGACGTCATCTCAAGGTAAGTTTGACCCTTGGGGTCTTTTATGAAGGGCCATTGCTCCTCTGCGGGTTTTCACTTTTCCTGGGGGTTTCTGGTCCCCATTAACCGCTATCACTGAGGGATTACTGTATTGCGCTGAACTCTGCAATGTGAAAATGCAAACCATTGATATTTTTTAAAATGTCTCAACAGGCAAGCCGATGGTCGCAAGGTTTTGCGTTCAAGCATTAGAGAGTTCCTCTGCAGTGAGGCCATGTACTTCCTGCGCGTGCCCACCACCAGAGCGGGCTCGGTTGTGACGTCAGACAGCAAAGTTGTGAGAGATATCTACTACAGCGGCCACCCTCAACACGAGAGATGCTCAGTGGTCCTAAGGATTGCACCGACCTTCTTAAGGTGGGTAGTTATGTCCTTGAATGCTACCTAAATGTGATAGTTTTCCTTGTTTACTACCAGGTTTGGATCCTTTGAGATTTTCAAGCGTGCGGATGAGCACACAGGTCGCCAAGGTCCCAGCTACGGATATGATGAGTTGCGAGGACAGATGCTGGATTATGTCATTGAGATGTTCTATCCAGAGATCCAGCGGCAGTACTCTGATCGAGTGGAGAGGAATGTGTCTTTTTTCAGAGAGGTTTTGAACGCATCTAGTACTTTCTTCCGCTTGTTCGGTTCTAATTCTCGGAGGGAGATATGCCTTTCTCTGCAGCTTTTCCCTCATCTACTTCTGTGTTGACACATAAGCTAAAGCAAAGTAGTTCCATTGATATCTTTTGTAACAATAAAACAAAGTATGAAAACTACAGAAAGAAACCAAAAAGATAGAATACATTCTGGGCTATTTCAAGTGGGCATGGGAAATTCTGGGACCGGTACATTATAGGACATGGACGTGGTTTGAAAGAACAGTCTCTGAGTGCATTCAACCACAGGCAGGATAAGATAATTCATTGAAATATGTCCAATCGCAAACCATTAATAAATGATTTGCTTAAATACACAACCAGAAGTAAATGCTTTGATCAAATAGATAAACATTAAGTGTATTTGCTAAAGCCAAATGAAAGATGTGATGATTTAAATAATCCAACAGATATAACTGGTAAAACTCCTATAATTATGTAATCCATTTATATAGACAGTTTTCTAACAGTTGCAATTATTTTTTCCAAACCGGCCTTATAAATAACATTCAAGAGGTGTCTATGCAACCGTAAATGTTCTTGATTTTGGACTTGCCATCACAGTCTGGTGGAGGCAATTTTTAAGCTGTAATTGATGACCGACATATTTTATGTCGCTGCTCGTAAGCATATACATAAATGGATGGATGAACAAGAGTATTAGCCAACTTTTATATTGATATAGAACTGTTGAATTCAGATACCTCTTAAATTAATGTAAAAATACAAGCTGCTTTCTCAGAATAAGAAGAGTTCTTTTGGAAATGAGTTTATTTAAATTTTTTTTGCTGAAATTGATATTTTCCCATCACAATATTTTTTTCTCTTTTGCAGCACATATTCAGTCAATACAATTTTCCCGATTTGTTTTTGTGCTCTATTCTTTGCTCACTTTTCGATTTACCTTTTACCTCACTGTTTCAGCACCATTGACACGAATATTCCTAAACCTTTTGCAATCTTATTTCCAAGCAAGAGGTGAAGCTATACACTCATTTATGAACCCTATTATACAGGGTGTTCCCAAACTCTTGGGGACATTTTGATATTGAATATATTAGAAACTATTTGGGATATAAAAACATTTCAAGTAAATTCAGAAAGCTTCTAATCTCAATGTTTATACGGAAAGTTCAAAGATGTTCAATGTGAACACCATTAGTCACATGACACACATCAAGCTGAAAGTCAAATTCTTGCCAAATGCATCTGAGCATTGCATTGTCAATGGTTATAACAGATCCTGTTATTCGTTTCTTCTGCTCAAGTCTCTCGGAATAGGGAGCACATAGACCAATCCTTTCACAATCCCCTAAAAAAAAATCTCATAATGTGAGATCTGGAGATCTGGGTTGTCAGGACATAGGATTGTGATCATTCTGCCCAGACCGTCCAATGTCTATTCTGATCGATTCATTGAGGCTCCGCTTGAAAGCAGTTCAGTTTTGTTCATTCACATCTTCCGAAGTTCGAGGGCCTCACCTTCTATTAGCTGGGCATAATCACCCATCTGTTATGAATTTAATATACCATCTTACGATGGGCATCCTCTCCTGTAGTGGTTTTCTGAATTTTCTGCGAAATGCACAGTCAGTGATCTTACTTTTTGCTCATTTAGGCACACAAAACAGCTGAAAATAAATATACAAATCAATAAGCTGACAAAAACTTGATGCTATAGCTTTACAATGGCACAACTTTTATCTAATCTACCTTCCATAGTTAAATGGGCCCAAGACTTTTGGAACACCCTGTACAGTATAGAGCAGAAGTACTTAGCTGATAATGTTAATGGTCGCCAATTTTACGTCAACGAAGTGATACAATTGACATTCTGACTTTTTTTTATGACTTGTTGATTGAAGGTGATGCGTCGGACAGCTCGATTGGTGGCACAGTGGCAATGTGTGGGATTTTGTCATGGAGTCCTGAACACGGATAACATGAGCATACTGGGACTCACTCTGGACTATGGTCCTTATGGCTTCATGGATAGGTGAGATTTCTATTGCATATTCATTAAGGTGGTCTTGCATGGGGTGAAAATATCATCCACTGGTACCACCCCTTCTTAAAATAACCTTTTTTCAAAAATGAAACTTCATCATTGAGAAATATTGTAAACACGAACCTTGAGAAAACTAGATTTTCCCTTAAAGGTTATCTACAGACATATTACAGGGATGTGATTTTTCCGCTAATTCGCGGAATTCCGCTTTTTTTATCTCCAAAAATAAAATTTTAAGATTTCCGATTTTTTAATTGGTAAAAAAAAACAATTTCGTCTCTACAGCATTCCATTTTAGTGTTTCCGTAACTGAAATGAAACGTACTTGCGATTGGTTGAAGTCTCCGTGTTGACCAATAAACGCGCTTGTTATAAAGGCGTAGGAGTATGCCATTGTTCATTTCTCACACGTTTTTGCCGAGTGTTTAAAGAAAGATGTCCGAGATCGAACGCAAAGATGCTCCGCGAGGTAAAGAAATTGATAAGATCGTAAAAAACAAGTTTCGATCGGACTGGTTGGAGAAGGAATTATCTACAAATGTTGGAAAGAAGACTGTGACGAATTTGTTCAGTGACTTTATTCGGAAGATCGATCGTGCCGGGAAAGCGCTTTGCATTTGATGCCATGATACCATTGTCTATGGTGTGAGAGGTTTCAAAGCTCTTGAAAGTCACGCAAAGAGCAAAAAACAAGTGAAAGAACTCCAGTCAAGAACATCAAATTATTCCATCGCTGGTAGTTTCGGTGCCCAAACGAAAACTCCAAAACTTTAAGGCCTCCATCCCTTATTGACACCACAAACGGAAGCGGTAATAGAGAGACGTGATCCACCCCAAAAACCTGTACCAGTTGCTGATAGAGTCGTGAATTTTGAGGTAGGTGGTAAACTTTTCAAATTTATTTGACAGTTTTCCCCTTTTTTTCGAAAATATTATAACGTAATAAAAATGGCCATAAATATTTAACAATTACAATAATAGATTTTCATGTGTACATTACACCAACACTTTACTGTAGGGCCTATACTTATTGTACTTTCATTTATAGATAACATCTTCTGCTATAACAAAGACATTTGTGGTATGTTCTAATATGAGTTACTTTTCATTTGGTCATGATACAATTATTTCTTCATGAAATTTGAACTCTTCAACATGATTTATGTGTTAACTTAGTAATCACATGAGTTAGATATGATGATATTCTCAGTGATAGTTTTTAAAAGCAAAGGCAGTCCAATGTTTTTTAATGTGACTGATTTTGAGTTGACTTAAACTGTAATTTTATATGGGATAGTTCAAAATACATTGAAAATTGATGCTGTTGTTTTGTCTATTTCTTTGTCATCTGAGTGCATTGAAAGTACTTAAAAAAACGTAAAACCCATGAGCTCCGGGGGGCTTCGCCCCACTTGTCCCCCCACCAGGGCACTGCCCTGGACCTAGCTGGGTGCCCACGGCCCCCAGACCCCCGCCTAATTTTCAGATAATTTCACTTTGGTCAAATCACATCCCTGATATTACAAGACCTGGCAACCTTTTTTATTACACAAAAAGACACTGATGTTTGATATAGATGATTATAAGTTCTGAGCTGCCTCATGGGGGATTTTTTTTTTCTTTTTTCTTTTCTTTTTCTTTTATTCTATTATCATTAATACATGTATTAACTATTTTTATTTATCCATGTTATTATGTTTTACTATTAGTATATATCTATCCATCCTTTCCTCATTTTATTTATTTGTTTAATTAGTCATTTTAGTTTTCTGGATGGTTAAATGTATTGTTTTGGAGGGAAGTTGCTTTATGTACTGGACTGTCTCAGAAAATTAGAATATTGTGATAGAGTTCTTTATTTTCTGTAATGCAATTAAAAAAACAAAAATGTCATACATTCTGGATTCATTACACATCAACTGAACTATTTCAAGCCTTTTATTATTTTAATATTGCTGAATTTGGCTTACAGCTTAAGAAAACTCAAAAATCCTATCTCAAAATATTAGAATATCATGAAAAAGTATACAAGTAGGCTATTCAACTAATCACCTGAATCATCTAATTATCTCGAAACACCTTGCGAGGGTTTCCTGAGCCTTAAAAACACTCAGCTTGGTTCAGTAAACTAAATCACAAGTATGGGGAAGACTGCTGATCTGACTGCTGTCCAGAGGACCATCATTGATACCCTCCATCAGGAGGGTAAGACACAAAAAGAAATTTCTCAAAGAGCAGGCTGTTCACAGAGTGCAGTTTCAAAGCATAGCCACAAAAAGTCTGTTGGAAGGGAAAAATGTGGCCGGAAACGCTGCACAACCAAGAGAGATGACCGCAGCCTTAACAAAATTGTGAAGAAGAGCCGCTTCCAGAATTTGGGGGAGCTTCAAAGACAGTGGGCTGAAGCTGGAGTCCAGGTATCAAAAGCCACAGTTCACAGACGTGTCCGGGAAATGGGCTACAATAGCCGTATTCCCATGGTCAAGCCACTTCTGAACTCAAGACAACGGAAGAAGCGTCTGACTTGGGCTATGGAGAAGAAGCACTGGACAGTTGCAGAGTGGTCCAAAGTCCTCTTTTCAGACGAAAGCAAGTTTTGCATTTCATTTGGAAGTCAAGGCGCCAGAGTCTGGAGAAAGGCTGGAGAGGAGCAAAATCCAAGTTGCTTAAAATCCAGTGTGAAGTTCCCACAGTCAGCAATGGTTTGGGGAGCCATGTCAGCTGCTGGTGTTCGTCCACTGTGTTTCATCAAGTCCAGAGTAAATGCAACTGTGTACCAAGAGATTTTAGAGCACTACATGCTTCCATCTGCTGAAAAGCTCTATGGAGATGAGGATTTCATTTTCCAGCATGATCTGGCACCTGCCCACAGTGCCAAAACCACCAGTAACTGGTGCACTGACCATGGCATCACTGTCCTTGATTGGCCTGCTAATTCCCCTGACCTGAATCCCATTGAGAATTTGTGGGGTATAGTTAAGAAGAAGATGAAAGACACCAGACCTACAAATGCAAATGAGCTGAAGGCCGCTATCAATAACACCTCAGCAATGCTACAGGCTGATTGCATCCATGCCACGCCGGATTGATGCAGTAATCCGTGCAAAAGGATTCCCAACCAAGTACTGAGTGCATCAATGGACATTTTCAAATGTTTGATTTAGTTTTGCTGTTATAAAATTATTTTTTTACTTGGTCTGAGGAAGTATTCTAATATTTTGAGATAGGATTTTTGAGTTTTTTTCAGCTGTAAGCCAAAATCAGCAATATTCAAATAATAAAAGGCTTGAAATAGTTCAGTTGATGTGTAATGAATCCAGAATGTATGACATTTTTGTTTTTATAATTGCATTACAGAAAATAAAGAACTTTATCACAATATTCTAATTTTCTGAGACAGTCCAGTATACAGACGCTGCCCTACTAACGAACGAGATTCCGGACGATCTTTATTAAGTTGAATTTGTTCGTAAGTTGCTTCAGTACTATATTTTGTATGGAATGTATGTTTAAGGTTTATATAAGTATGTTTAAGGCTTGTAAAAGTAACCTGTATTGTTTTATACTAAAAAAATAAATATTTCATAAAATAATGCGATCCAACCATTTTCTCAACAGCATCCACCTTGCATATTCCACTTGCACTTCAAATGAAGCGGCTCGCCCTCTTCTTTACACTTTACACCTACTAGATTGAATGGATGCTCAAGATATTAAACAATAAAAATGTCAAAGTTCTTAGCGCGCTTAAGGTTCAGTAGAGAATGTTTACACTCTAACTAAGAAGAGGAAGCCAGATTTCTTCTTCAGGGTGGATGCTGGGTGACCTCTCACTGCGCCAAACGCCGGTAGTGGCAGAAAGAAGCACTACAGTTATGTCCTGTACTGGGCGCACGATACAAATCTAACTTACAGCAATGTCCGGATATTTTTAGACATCCCGAAATTCTTTTTCTTAGCTATTGTTTTTTTGTAAGTCGAATGGTCGTAAGTAGGGGAGCATCTGTCATTTTTTAATGATTTTCAGGCGCCCTCTGCTGGACTGGGGTGGTACTACAATTACTAGGTGCTCTGTCAGAACAATCCACGATGAAACACGTTGCCAAAGGTTTTAATCATCAATTTTGATGGATTTTATCGATTGGTTGTTGCAGTCCCACACCAAAGCGATGTTTCCCTTGTGCTTTTTTTGCATTTATTTATATCTTTCAGGACAACTTTCTGTACCCACCATTCTCCTACATTTATCTTTGGTAATGTGAATAAAAATAGTGTGATAATGTGATATTATATGTATTACTGGTGGTCTTGTAAGAAATGGGCGCTCTAACTGCCGCGACCTGGGTTCGTATTCGGTTACATCCAATGCACTGCGATTGTGGTCAGCGATATTTTCTGACTGATCATTCATTTCTTAAATACGCTAATATATTACTGTAAAAGCTTATGTAAAATGTGCAACCAAATGTTGGATTCTTTTTAGGGAAGTAAAAATGCACGTTATACACGACTAAATTCAGCAGAGTTTTTTTTTCTGTTTTGTTTGTGAATGCACTAGTTAATAGAGTAATTTTTCTTAAAATTTTATAGTTGTTTCCCCCTGTTTTTTTCCAGGTTTGATCCAGACTTTATTTGCAATGCTTCCGACAACTCTGGACGTTACTCTTACCAGGCTCAGCCAGCTATTTGTCGCTGGAACCTTGTCAAGTTGGCAGAGGCCCTCGATCCAGAGCTTCCACCTGACCGGGCAGAAGCTGTTATGGAGGAATATTTAGATTTGTATAACAGCTATTACCTTGATAATATGAGGAAGAAGTTGGGTTTATTAAAAAAAGAGGAGCCTGAGGACGAGATACTTATCACGGAGCTGCTCCAAACCATGCACAATACGGGTAAGACTGGGTTTCATCGGCCTTGCATAAAAATTGCATTTACAAAAAACATTGGCCATTGACTCCTTTTCTTAGGCTTTGTACTAGCGGAAAGATCTTGTGCATGTTTTGACTCAAACAGGGCACTATGAAATGTATATCAATGCAAGGATTGCATATCAATTATGGACATTTATTATGGGGCATGCAAAAAAATAAGGCAGCGTTTCCCATTGATAAACTGTAATGGGGAAACTTCCTGCAACTGAAAATGTAAGCTACATATTACCTTCATGTTTACCCAACACCTATATGGGGAGAGATTTGTCACCAATACACATTTACGATTTTTACATAGTACGTCCCGATAAATGCACACACAAGACTAGAAATCACGGGTATATTCATGGCTCTGCAAAATACATGATTCACACCTACTTTTTTTTTAAATTGTACTGGAGGAATTGGAAAAATTGGAGTTGAAAGTCCTTGCAAAGTGCCTGAAGTTGGCCAAAAAAAGGTGTACGACTGTGTTTAATCTTTTTATTACAGTACCATTGACGAATACAGACATTATTGACATTGACTTATTTACCACAATTAAAAGTTCAATTGCAGTGAATGAGTTAATAATTTGCACTTTTTGGGGGAATACATTTTCCATGTGTCACAATGAATGTGTGGATCTACGATGGCTATTTTAAAAATGCAAAATAAAATTTTGCTCATTTAAGGTTACATTTTTCTGAATAAATGATATTTTGAACTTTAAAGTGTGCAAAATTATTTCTTAAGGTAGAAGTATGATCGTTTCTCATTTCAAAAGTAGAAAAAAATCGTATAATTAGTACAATATTATATCAATGTAATAATGTTTTCGGTCAGTTTGAAAAAAAAAATGTACACAGTGTAGCATTAATCACACCATCGCTATGTTTTAATTTTTATCCTTGTTTTGAGGTTTGTAAATTCCGGACTACGAGACGCTACTTTTTCGCTCCATTTTAAACCTTCCGGCTTTAAAGGGAGTGCGGCTTTTTAATTTTTCAAGTCGGCACTGAGGAAAATGGCGAGCTGCTCTTTTCAAAAACTATGCGCTCTAAAAACAACACCACAGTGACCTCTGAAAAGACGTATGATGCCCTTTGAAAGAAATAAGTCAATGATTTTGCCAACATTATTTATAAAATGAGAAGGTTGGTAACGGAGTTTGGAAGAGTATGTGATTGGCGTAAGTTATGTGTCAATGTTGGGAAGAGTAAGGTGATGAAGTGTTCATGTGATGGAGTGGGCATGGCGTTAGAATTTAGGTTGCATGGACAGGTGCTGGAAGAAGCTTTAGGTACTTGGGTTGTGATGTGGCTGCAGTTGGTGGAATGGAGTGCGAGGTATTGCACAGAGTGAATCAAGGAAGCAAGGTTTTGGGTGCTTTGAGGAGAGTGCTGAGTAACAAGAGTATGAGTATGGATGTTAAGAGGGGACTATATGAGAGTGTGATTGTGCCGACTGTGTTGTATGGTGCAGAGACTTGGAGCCTGAATGCAGATTTAAGAAGGAAATTGAGTGTTTTTGAGATGAAGTGTTTGAGGAGTATATTAGGAGTGACAAGATTGGATAGATTGAGAAATGAAATTGTGAGAGACAGAACTGGAGTAGTCGTGGAACTGAGCAAGCGTGTTGATAAGAGAGTACTCGGTTGGTTTGGACACATGGAGAGGATGGATGAGGAGCGAATGTTGAAGAGGATCTACAGAGCAGAAGTAAATGGAAGGAGACCAATAGAAAGGCCGCAATTGACGTGGATGGATGGTGTTAAGAGTGCACTGCAGGAAAGAGGTCTAAATATAATGGAAGCTAGAGCTCTTGTTGGTGATAGGAAGGAGTGGAGAGGTGTTGTGAAAGGATAGTGGGATTGTGGACCCGTATGATGCGGCAGGGGTAAACCAGTGAAAGCTGTCGGGCCCTGCTGTTGAACAAAAGTGTGTTGTGTCACCCTGACCCGAGGGACATGGCCGCTTTCTGGTGTCCCATTTCATCTGGAGGGACGAAAGCATGACCAACTTAGGTGCGGAGGTGCCTACCTTGTTTGGGCAATTGGGTTGGCCATGGTCCCAACATTTTATGTGTTTTTTTTTTTTTTGCTTTTTCCCCTTTTATTTTCTTTGTTATTGTATGTGTTTGTCTTGCTGTCGGTCACCCCTCTTGAGGGATATGACCAAGTTAGATAGATCTCATCTCATCTCATTAGCCGTACCGCTTATCCCCATTAGGGTCGCGGGGGTGCTGGAGCCCATCCCAGCAATCATCGGGCAGTGGGCAGGGGACACCCTGAACTGGTTGCCAGCCAATCGCAGGGCACACAGGGACAGACAACTCGCTCGCTCATTCACACCTAGGGACAATTTGGACCGGCCAATTCACCTGAAATGCATGTTTTTGGAATGTGGGAGGAAACCGGAGTGCCCGGAGGAAACCCACGCAAGCACGGGGAGAACATACAAACTCCGCACAGGAAGTCTGGAGCTGGATTTGAACCCACGACAGGTTCCCATGACATGAACTGTGCTGCACAAGCGCTAACCACTGCGCCGCCGTGCTGCCCAAGTTAGATAGATAGATAGATTTATAAAATCTATTACAGAAGCAAAAAGAGAGATTTGACAGTACTATGTTTTAGTTCAATTTCCTTGTGTTTGCTCATGGGCTACTTTTTGCGCAGGGGCTGACTTCACCAACACTTTCCGTAGTTTAAGTCGGATCTCATGTCCCTCCGAGGGAGACACTGACAAGGAACAGGAACTTGTCAACAAAGCTGCAAATGTATTATTGGAGCAGTGTGCATCTTTGGAGGAGCTCAAAGCTGCCAATAAACCCACCATGGACCCACGGTGAGCTACTTATGCTAACACAACCCAAACATTCACGTAAGGAATTGATGAATGAAAAAAAAAATTGGGTTTATTCTTAAGAGAAATTTCAATGTAATCTGACTACTACAAATGCTTTCATTGACTCTTTTCATGGGGCAAAATTGATTTTATGCCAATCCTCTCCATCATGTTTTAAATTTGCATGATCCAAGCTTGTGGGGGGATTTTTCAAGGGTTATTGTTCTATTTTCTTTATTAATTATTCATTATCCGTTATTGGTCAGTTCATAATATGCTACAAAGCCAAGGAGCCGGGACACTTACTCTCAGCCAAAAGCCTGAGCTAAGGTCCTAGCCTCAATGCCTTGCTGCGATCACTGCGAATGCACCATTCTTGTAGGTACTGTGTAAGCAAAGCTAAAATTACACTACGTTTCCTAGGATCACTGTCCTGTTTAGATATAAATGGCACATTTGGAACTACAGATTACGATCAAGGTGTCATACCAAAAAACCTCATTTTGGCTGTACACCACTACGGAATTCTTTATATGGAGGCTCATTAAACAATCTATGTTAATTTTTAGACACTTTATTATGAGAAACATCACGATTTCTAAATACACAGAAGCCCTAGCAAAGCACCTAGAAATTTGAATGGCTGAGCAGAAGGGATTGGTGGAGCAAAGCGCGCAACCTCTCTCTTGTCTCTCGCCCTTTGCTGTATGCGTCGAAGGTAAATACGTTGGGATCCCCATCAGCAGAATTTTGTAACTTTTTTACAAAATAATTCTGCTTGCACCTAAAACCATTATTTATGATAAAAATGGTGGTCAAAATGAAGCCTTAACGCTCTTAATTAACTGTGGGAAGGAAACAAATGTTCACGAGTGTATATAGAACACAGGATCTGGCATTATTAATATTTCATAGGTTTTATCATATCATCGAATGTCACACAGTAAAGTAAAATGTGCTGAAGAACAAGAGAGTTTTGTTGATTTTGTCCCAAAAATTGCTGTGGCTTTTCCCCTCCAAAAAATAATTTAAGTATTTTGCTTTTATGGCTCTGAGTCAAAAAGGTTCCCAACCCCTTTCGTATATGAGACATCCTAAATCTCAAAGACCATTGATGGAAAAAGCAAGACACACTTAGATTAGGGCTGCAACGGTTTGTTGACGACAACAATCGATGAAAGAAATAGTCGACAATGAATTCAATTGTCAACTAATGACACCAGACATGTTTTTTCCAACAGAGTGAGGCATCTCTACATGAATATTATTTCTGCGGAGAGTCGCTCATTTACAATTGCCTATAGCATCTCTGTCTCAAGCTTTAACATAAACATAAAGAAATGGCGGCGTCAACCCCAATCACACGTACCAATATTTCTGAAATTTTTGGAGCATTTTGCCTGGATACGGCAGTTAAAAAGACTACTTGCAAACTGTGCAAAGCAAATTGCGTATCATGGCTGTAGATCGATGACACGTGAACATTCAAAGAATAATGGTAAGATTCAAGTAAACCAATGCCATGACATGCTTTGTACACTTTATACGCTTATATTTCACTACAAAATTAAGCGGAATTGAGACTGACAAACGTAATTGAAATTTAATGCACGCTGTCCGGAGAACAAACGTCAGTTGTTAAAACGTTAAAAAATGTCTGATTCCATTCTCTTGAGAATAGTTAAGTACTTTTGTTACAGACTGCAGTTTACCACTAAATGTTATTCACAAAAGGCACATCAAATTTGTTGTATTTGCTGTTCTACCACTGTTAATGCACCCACTCAAGTTTTTTTTCTTCTATTTGTCAGTGTAGCATGAAAATCGTGAAAGTAGAAAAAGACCTTCCTCAAGTAGTCCAAATGCCAACCCAAACTGTAAGAGAAATGAAAAAGAGCGTTTTTCCGAGAGCATCTAAAAAATGCTTGTACTTCCACACGCATCATGAAAAAGCTGACTGAGGCTGCAATGACAACAGAAGCTAGGAGATGGCGGCAGAAAGTAACAAAGTTCCAAATTTTACAGCTCCTTTTTACGCAGCTGGCCTTACAAGTGCTTCATGTACGCACGCAACTTCACATGATGCTATGAGGAACGTTTTTTTAATGGGTACAAACGTAAAAGCTGTCGGCGTGGCCTTATAGAAGCTTCTCGAAGTGTTTGTTTAGTTTTGTCAGTGCAAGGTTTGATTTGATCAACTTAGCACTGCAAATCAGATAGGATGCTGACTCCCATCCCATTGTGTAATACATTAGGATCCATATGGTACATATTCGTTCAACCACTTTCTTTATCAGGAAAGTAATTACACAACAGACTATGATGACATTCACACGTTGGATCACTCCTTAGCCTGGCAAATTTCACGCAGCACTGATTGTCCAGGCAATTTAACACAATAATCTGCAGCCAGTAATGCCAAGCAGAGAAGGTCATTACATATAGACATGATGACATAAGTTCCATCGAATCCCAGACTGACACACTGAATTCCTCAGGTTTGATCGAACCCAGCTTGAGAACCACTGCTCTTTGCATACTTTGTACCTTCTGACTTCTGTCAACAGGGAGTTGTCAATGCTGCTCTCTTTGGCACAGAGCAACCCAGCGCTGTTCCAGATGATCTCCGACAGGATGACAATAGGAAGGCAGCTCAATCGACTCAGCAAACTGAAGGAATTGATGGAGACCAACGAGGAAGAAATAAAAAACAAACACACTGCAGAGTGGACCTCTTGGATTGCACGTTATAGGTTGGGATGTGCATATCTAAACTCGATCACGGGAAATAAACATAAGGGTTGTAAAATGAACAGAAGATTAAATTAAATTATAGATAAAAACGGGAAATGGGCTGTTGGGTGTTCCGCTCCTGCTCTTAATGCGTGTCCTTTTTCTATCACCACTAAAGGAAGCGTCTGGCACAGGAACTGGAGGGAAACAGTGATGTTCAGACTGTGCAGGAGGAGAGAGTGAGTGTGATGAACAACACTAACCCACGTGTGGTGCTCCGGAACTACATTGCTCAGAATGCAATAGAGGCAGCTGAGAGTGGAGACTTCTCTGAGGTATGAGCAATTGATGTTTTTTGATGTTTGCTTCAAAAGAGGATAATGATTCTAATTATTATTAATTTATTAGTATTATCAGTATTATATATGTATTACTAAAACTACTTAATGTGGTCTGAAGAGGACAATATTCGATTGACATTGTCAAATGTGTGTTGTGGTTACCAGGTAAGATATTAAGGATTCTCACGGGTGCTTGAAATCCTACAAAATGCTTTAATTTCAATGTTTTGTTTTCAAGGATGTGAAAAGTGCTTGAATTTCGGGGCAAGTGCTTGTAATTGTTTGAAATTGTTGCCCTGTTTCACACCAACTTAACTACTTAAATCTAATTAAAAATGACACCGACATTGCTCTCTGGTAGTTTTGCTTAGCCATTGCATTTCTTCCCTCCTGATTAACGGCAGTTGGAATTGGTTTGTATGGCATTGTCCTATGAAGCGTCAATGTGTCCTACGGGAGAGATGAATGCTACACATAAACTGGGCACTCTGAAATATGTATTTGTGCAAGGATTGCGTATCAATAATGGACATTTATTATGGGCCATGCAAAAAAATTAAGGTAGCGTTTCCCAGTAGTAAATTGTAATGAGTAAAAATTCCCGCAACTGAAAATGTAAGTTACCTATGACATTTTTACCCAATACCAAATGGGGAGAAATTAGTCTTAAAAATATTATCATGTTCAGATCCACAAAAACATTCGCCATTTACTCAAGATCTAAAATACATATGTTTTGATAAATGCACACGTAAGATTAAAAATCGCATATGTAAATCGCAGATATATTTGTGGATCTGCAAAATATATGAATCACATCAGCTTAGTGACTAGTAGCATTATAACGTTAATAATCTTCCTCATAGTGACTATTGTTATTATTATAATTATTGATATCCAACCTATGTAATATGTATATCCATGAGATTTTGTTATATTTAGACACAAAAGAGGAGCTATCTGTGAAATGTAATTAACAAGGAAGATGAACGGGTAGCGAAAATAAGCGTATGCTTCTTACGACCCCATTTCGAACATGTTATGTTAACATTTTTTGTTATTGTTGAGTTTTTGTCCCATTTTTATATTCTTTGAAATAAAGTTTTCATTCATTCGTTCATTCAAAAGATTTCTTCTTTTCACGGTACTGGAAATAATAATAATAATAATGATAAAATACCTTTGAAAGTCCCTACAAAGTACTTGAATTTGGTACGAACCCTGGGTATTATATCAGTGTATGGTAGGAATAGCTGCCAACATTACATAGCTAAAGTTGATTGAGAGTTCGATTGATAATCCCATTATGTAGGCAAACAAAGGCAAAACACAAATCACTTGGTTTAAAGGCATCATTCCAACATGTTTAAAATGTCTAAAATCTGAAAGCTCAGGTTAATACAGGGTGTTCAAAAAAAAACGTTTATCCTTTGTGGTGTAAATTTAACAAAAAGTGCATGAATAAGGCAAATGAAATTAAAAAGTATAAATCTCAAAAATCATAAGAGTCATTTTTCTAAATAGGAATCTTAAATAATAAGTCACATTTATTAGTATAGCCCTTCATTAGAGAGTCTCCAAATAACATACTTACAATACTTCTGTATTGTCAAATGATCATTTTAGAAATAATCTTGCTGCTATATTGCATTATTGATGATGCCACTATCCACTGTTTTATGTGAAATTATATTTTGTCGCCATCATGCGAGCGTTACTGCGAAACAAAAACAAGGGGTAAAAATGTTCTAACCTTACTTTTAACATGAAGTCTTTTAGAGAACTCGGAATTGAAAAAGATTTGTACGTCAAAGTGTTTTACATATGTGTACAACTTAGACTGCAACGTTATTAACGCATAGACAGAAATGGGGCTGGTTGCCTCTTTAGCCAATCACAATGCCGAACAGTGAAAACCTTGAAAAGTTAACCGCGATATAGCGAGGAATTACTTCACAAGCAGTCTTTAGGGCCGCAGGTTGCTGAACCCCGGATTAGTCAGTGCCTCGAAAATAATTTTTCTCCTTGATTTCTGTTTTTTAATTTTTTTAATGACTTTAGGTCCAGCGGGTCTTCAAGGTTCTGGAGAAACCTTTCTCCTCCCAGCCAGGTCTGGAGCATCCGGCTTGGGTTGGCCAAGGTGGCGCAACCCAGCAAGGGGAGAGGGACGACAGCGAAGAGCAACAAGAAGAGGGGGCATCTACCTCCACGCTCCATCATCCTGTGCCGTATGACAGCAAACCTCCAGCTTGGTCTCAAGCAATTTGTGTCACATGATCTTCATAAAAACTTCCCTGAGTTTCTTTGGCTGGCCTGCCGAAATTTGATTGAACCGTTCGTATGGTTTTTATTGCCTCGTGATTATTTGCACAACAGTGTGGTAGGCCAGTGTCAGGGAAGTGGGCCTTAGATCCTCACTCCATATAGACCACAATGGCACATGGGAATCGGGGAATAAGTTGAATTTGATGCCACTTACAGTATGTGTTGGTACTTTTAGGACATTGCAATTGTTATGTTTGGTTACTGTATTTTCAGCACTATAAGGGGCACCGCTTAAGAACAGACTTTGTTCATATATTTTACATACGCAAGGTGCTCTGGACCATAATGTCCATGCATGGTATTAAAACACAGACATGGGGACTTGAGACTTAGTGACTTGGACTCGAGTCGACTCGAGTCGCTGTTTTTATGACTTGTGACTTGACTTGGACTTGGCAATCTAAGACTCGGGACTTGACTTGTGACTTGACTTGCCCAAGAAAAAAATACTTGGGACTTACTTGGGACTTGAAGGTGAAGACTTGAGACTTACTTGAGACTTGCACATGTGTGACTTGGTCCCATGTCTGTTAAAACATCAGTTAGAGATACCATAATTATTTGTGTATGACCTTTAGTTATTTTATCTCATCATCACACTATTTTTACTCATGGTTCCAAAACTAATGTCAGAAAATTGAAAAAACAAAAACAAACTTATCCTGAAAGATATGAATGAACGCTAAAAGAAAAAATCACATCAAAGGAAACTGGTGCTTTTCTTTTAACATTCATTTTTAGCAAGAGTTAAAACAGTGTGATAATAAATATAATCAAATGCCTTTTGGTATGGCATCTGTATCACTGGTTGTCTAGTGGTTAAGTGTCAACGCTTTCACTGCCGAGACGCGGTTTCGATTCTTGTTGCGTAGTGTAATTGTTGATTTTGGGCAATTATGTTTTTCGGTTGATTAAGCATTGCACTAATACAAAAACCTCGTCTAGTAACGCACATGTATAAATACTATATGTATTTTCAATCTGATCTTCCGTAATTTTCGGTATATAAGGCGCATCGGGTTATAAGGCGTCCCTTCAAATTTCTAGTCAATTAAGGGTTTTTAGGTGTTCTTTATAGCTCTGAAAATACGGTGCACCTATTACAATGCTTAAAACAAAAATCCTACTGTCTTAAACTTTCACATTAGTAAACGTCAATTCATCTCATTCCCTGTTCGGTGCCTGGTGTCTAAAAATGACGGCTCTGACGGAAAGTCTTGCTAAGACATGTCTGAGGCTGATAAACAGTGGAGTTAATGCCTAAAAATATACCAAACGTAATGTTTTATTAGGCTGTACTGCTGAATGGAAACCCATTGCATTTACATTGAAAAAACACAACTTTGTGACCACTTGACGAATTACCTTGCTATGGTGACACTATGAAGAGAATTGGTGCCTTGACATACGAGAGTGGCCACGGCGCAAAACAAGATCATAACTTGCGTCTCAAAATTCCCCTACCAAGAATGAATGGAGCTGTTATTCTTTAAGTGTAGTTCCTTTCAAATACATAACATATGTGTTTGTTTTGTATTATATAAGCAATGCTACACTCAATAATGGTTAACAAAATATTTAATAAAATTCAACACGTTTAGGTCCGTGTGCTTCCATTTACTGGACATTGCTTTTGATGCAATACACTAGCGTGTATATACTCGTATGTGTTGAAAGCTTGTTGAACTCAAGGCAAAGTTGTGTCTTTTCTTTGAACCAGAATTGTGAAAATGTTATTATGTTATGCTTCGTTTTAACTTAAAATTTGAGGCACAAGTGCCAACAAGCAGCCCGAAACATTTATTGAAGAATGATTCAATGTCTCTAAAACTCCTCTTTGTGTTTGTGGTGAGTTGGGGTCACCATTTTAGAGCGCCCTTATTATGTCATAGTTGAAATGTATACCGTGTGTGTGTATATATATCTATATATATATTATACATACACACAGACAGAATTATGACTCTATGAACTTTTAAGTCAGGTAAAATATCTTAAGGCATCCCTTATGTTTATTAAGGGGTAGTGTGTGTCGCTACAAAAACTACACATTTGCGATTCTGTTTTCACCTCCCCCCGTCTAATACTTGTATTAGACCTGAATAGATGGTGCAGTACATGTACATCTCATGTGATGGCAAATCAATATCCCTGCTTCCATATGAAAGCTGCTTTAATTGTGATGTTTTGAATGATACCTTTTCAATTACGGTCAGATTTTGTCAAAGTGTATTTTTATGTTAATCCTGAAATGTATTTGGAATGTTTGAAGTTGTAGCCAACATTAAGTTTAGAATTTAAGTGGCACTTTATTTTTGCTTGGATAAAACTGTGAATACAGTTCTTGAACAGTATTATTTATCGCCAACATTTTAGGAGACTATATACCAGCTGTAATATTTTTTCCCTTATAACAAAGTCACAAGCTTCGAAGCAGAGGTTCATTTTGTCTATCTCTGTGATTATGAACTGTAATTCATATTTGCTTTCGCGAAGTCTGGTGCCAAGTTCCTCTACTGCACACATTTTAAAACTGTACTGTATGAACGTTTGGTGAGTACGTCTTCATTTTACATCTATGCAGATTGTTATGTATTTTAAAAACCCAAATGTGTAGTATGAGACCACTAGATGGCACTTTGTTGTCAGTACTGTACGAGCAAGGGCCAGGCATGCACGACAGAGCGTGGTGGCAGGATGGCATAAGAACATTGTGCTTATCTAAGAAGGGGTTCCACGGCAAAAATTAAATACCTACGATTTTTTTTTTTATAAAAATTAACATTCGTACGATAGTTCATGTACTTTTGCCAAGTATTCAAATCATTTTTTAAACTGGCTGAAAGTTTTTCTGTACCATTAAGAGGCACTAAATAGTACCCACTTTCCCTTTTATAGAACATTTTTATTGAATCATTTGTGTACTTTAAATGCAACCGTTTTATTGAATTATTTATCTGTATACCTATGGTTACGGATCCCTTACCACCTGTGTTGTCGGCACACACCTGATGCAACTCTGGACTGCTTTCTCTGATGTTGATAGTTCCTGGCCTGAGTGTGGGCCATGGCAAGGTTGGAGCCATTCTTTTCCTTGATTTTTTTCAATGTCTTTCTCTCCTCCTGCCCCCTTGGACTGTGCCCTGGAGTTATATCTTAGCCCGTCATAATTATCTTGTGACGAGATCATACCACTGCAGTTTTCATCTGCACACAGTTGACAGCAGTTATTTGTAGGGTCCAATGTGCCCTCTAATGGTGTTGTGCACTGTTCGGTTTGACACCTGGTCTAAGTGGCTGATGCGTTCAAGTTTCCTGTAGCATCGCATCTCCAAGGCCTGGATTTCTTTTCCAGCTTTTCTGTGAGTGTCCATGTCTCGCAAACGTAGAGGACGTAACCAAGACTTACATCAGTCTGGTGTCTGATCTCACTGTTATTTTCTCGTCCCTCTAGATGGTTTTTAGTCTGGCAAGTGCGGCCCTGTTTTAAACTATCATGGCCCTGATTTCTGGTTCTGATCCCTTCATGGTGACAGGTTCAAGCTATTGTGGTTAGTGATGTTTGTAGTGATACTTGGGGGTTGTGGGCCCTTTCTTTTGTTTTTTTCTGTACTGATTTCCATTCCATACTGGGCAGACGCTATGTCCAGGCGATTGACCTGATCTCTGAGTTTGTGTTCTTTTCTTGCCAGTTTGGCAATATGATCAGCAAAACGTAGGTGAGTGACATTATCTCCCCCAATGCTGACTGTACCTTTGTGTTGGTCCAGGGTTTCAGTCATGGTCCCATACAGGAAGATGTTAAATAAAGTTGTAGGTAGAATTCAGCCTTGTCTCACAACGACTGGTTTTGAACCCACGCTCCATTTGTACCATTGATCAGTGCCACACTGATAACATTAACATGTATTCGATGGTCTGAAATAATTTATGTACCATATCTTAAATAATTTTTTTGAAGTTACCATTTAATTTTTTTAATCTATGTAGTTATTTATGTTTATACATACATATTTTGAATAAATCAACAAAAATATAAGAAACACAAAGTCCTTTACCACTTTTAAGAGCCTTTGAACCTTAACTATGTCACAAAAGCAAGGGACGTAACGTAATTGCAAGAAAAATATGAAAGCCACAAGTGAGGCAATGCTTATTTTACGATGTGAATGTGAACAACCCAGGCCTACTTTAAATTCTGAAACTAAATATTTTTCCCCATTGATTTAAGGCCTAATATCAGTATTGTCACACACGCCACAGCCCTTCAATGCCAATACCAGGCTATTCTCTAAAAAAACAACCCCAAAACAACAGCGAACAGATAATGAAGGTGCTGTTTTTGAGGGAGATCTGGAGGCTTTTCCTGCTACTAGTAACCATGGGAACCTGTACTATCTGATTTACATGAAGGAGCAAACCCCTACCCCAAAAAGACGGCCTGGGGAGGGATGGGCGCTGCCAGGCTTTACTTACATAAGACTCGCCACAGAAAGTTGGTAACCTATGAACTAATTTTAGATGACATCTGCCCGTTTTTAGAATTGGTGTAATGTCAAGGTAGCAACACGAGAAATTAAAACAGCTTTTACTGACAAACGTACATAGCTGGAGTAAAGGCCACGTCGGCTGTGCTTACGCAAGCAGATTTTTTTGTGCATAATCTGTATGCAAAATCATGTCCCAGCAAGTCTTAAATTTCTTACACAAAGCTGCATCGGCATGCAACCAAGCTGATATTTATCACGTTACTGGAGATTTCGAAGCGTGTTCCTTGTCAAATGCAAGATTTTTACTGCATGTAGCATACCTGTCAACTTGTATGTTTATCCTGTATGCGCTGTCCGCGTCTCTGATTCAAAAGAAAACTGGGAAGCACCACGACCACTAGCTTTTAGCGGCTTGTTTCATTGAAAATAAATTCCTTAACTACATCGGACTCTGAGGAAGGTTAGAAAAGCGCAACAGAATTTTGATCACCAGAGGGTGCTTTGCGGATTATTATTGGGTTCCAGAAGTGACTCGAGCGGTGTCTAGGAGAGGGCAAGAGCAGTGCTGCTGGTTCGGCCTACTGCTAGGCTAACCACTCTTCGAAGCCACCGCTGTGGACCCTGTATCTTGCCAACACCAGGTCCATTAGCTATGAAACGGATGACCTGGATTAACAACTCGTGGGAAACCGCTACACTCGAGTTGGTTTTATTTTAAACATTGCAGAGATCTGTGTCCATTCGAGGACACCCATTGCTAGCGCACAGCTAACAGCAAAGTTCCCCAATTCAGGTAATGATATAAATAAAAATTAAAAAGTTAAATAAACTGTTCATTCTTACAAATGCACAGTTGATAAACACAACTAGAGATTCAATCTTAGGGAAGGAAAAAATACTTAGTAACAAACCCCTCAATATTTGTTTTATATTCAGATCTTATATCCTTGAATCATAATTTAATTCTGAGCCTCTGAAAAGACCCACAGCCCACAAGCTATGACACTTATTATGCCATTAATTTTCTAGTCGACCTTTGTAATGTTTTTCTTGTATGTAGCCCCCAAGCTAAAGGAGTTGTGAGGGGGAAATGGGATACGTGGTTTGGGTCTAGCCTATGGCCCGCCCATAGCGACGGGTGTAATATGGAAGAGAGACAATGATAAATGATACTATTGTCATCTTTATTGCAAATTAAAGTAAACTGAGTTCTGTTACAGAGTAACCCAATCCGCAGGTTAGGTCATACAGTAAGTCACAAAAGTGAGTCCGCCCCTCACATTCCTGCAGAGATTTTATTATAATGGTTAATACAACATCACCGAATAAACTACTTTGACACAAAAGGCCATGGCTTACTGGAAATATATCCTCTAGTCTGATGAGACAAAGATGACTTTATTTGGTCTAGATCAGGGATGTCAAACTCAATTGCACAAGGGGCCAAATTCAAAACACACTTAAGGTCGCGGGCCAACCAGGATAAACATTTATTGAACACACTTAAACTGAATGTTTTTGGAACATAAATATGAATAAAACCAGACAAGAATACTAAGTTTAAACCTTAAATCACTTATACAGTATTTATTATTTTGCTGTAAATAAAAATATCTTGTTAAATTATACAACTTAGAACTTAACTTAAACAACTTTACATTAAAATAACATTCAAATTCCTTTGCTCCTATGTCAATGTATATATTAAAAAAAAACTTAAATATCCCAAAAGATTTTGCTCTCCTTAATATATCTCCTGTCAAAAGTAGAGATATGAAAATGCTACAAAACCTGGAAATATACATAAAACATGTATTTTTCAGAAATAACAATTCTAATCATTACGTTTTCTTTGCTCTTATGACTCAAAAGCTTAGTCTTCACCACATTTATTTTTGATGATTTGATAAAAATTATGAAAAGAGAATAATGCCAGAGCCCGTGTCCCAAAATCAACAAACATACCACTTTAAACTTGTCTCTTTCTTGCAATTACTCAAGATCGGTTAAACTCATTTTGACCCTTTTTTTCATACATATTGGTTTCAAAACCAGATGCAAGCAGTTATTTTGTAAAAACGTCACAACTTTCTGAGAACTGGGAGCCTGATGTGCTTACCTTTGGCGCAGACGGAGTAGGGCGAGAAATGGGAGGTGTGCTTGCACTTTTTGCATAGCTCCACCCATCCCTCCCACTCACCCAATCAAATAACTTTAAGTTCTCTTCCGGTGTTTTGGCGAATTTACAATTTGTTCCGTGGATTCATCAAAAAGTATCTGAATACTGAACACAGATTATATAGTGAGCTTTTATATGAAGGATTCTTTAGCGTTGTACAGCCAAAATGAGTTTTTTTTGTGTGACACCTTGACTGTAAATTGTAGTGAAAACAGGGCCCTATATATTCTGAAAATTACTGCCTAATGATTCAGCTTTGGTTTGGCTTTGCATGTATTTGAACGGGATTAATGGCTCAAGTTTTGAACGAGATTGAGAAAATTTGCATGCAAATCGGCATGCAATTAAATTTGTCCTTGAGCCATAGGTACTCATGGAAAGAGCCATATATGGCTCGCAAGCCATAGGTTAGTATAGTATACGTCATATATGAAGGAATAGGTACAGTGACTAAAACGTCAGAAAATGATGTCCAGGGATGAGACGGCGTTGTTCATGTTGACGGGGCATTGATAACGATAATGTAAAATGGTCTTGCGGGCAGAGGGCAGCACGGCGGCGCAGTGGCTAAAGTGTGTGCGGCACAGTTCTAAGGTCTTGGGAACCTCCTGTGTGGGTTCAAATCCAGCTACCGGACTTCCTGTGCGGAGTTTGTATGTTCTCCCCGTGCTTGCGTGGGTTTCCTCCGGGCACTCCGGTTTCCTCCCACATTCCAAAGACATGCATTTCAGGTGGATTGGCCGGTTCAAATTGTCCCTAGGTGTGAATGAGTGAGTGAGTTGTCTGTCCCTGTGTGCCCTGCGATTGGCTGGCAACCAGTTGAGGGTGTCCCCTGCCCACTGCCCAAAGATTGCTAGGATGGGCTCCAGCGACCCTACTGAGGACAAGCGGTGCAGCTGATGAGATGAGATGAGGTCTTGCGGGCCGGAAATGATTACACGGCGGGCTGGAGGTGGCCCCCGGGCCGGGAGTTTAACACATGTGGTCTAGATGGTGTAAAGCATGTGTGGCGGCAACCAGGTGAGGAGTGCAAACATGTTTGTGTCGTGTCTAAAGTCAGGCATGGTGTTGGGAATGTCATGGTTTGGGGCTGCATGATTGCAATTGGAATTGGGATAATTTCATAAAGGGAAAAACAAACTTAAGCTGGTGGTGAAATACTGGTCCAAGGAATGATCCCCTCCCTCCAGAACCTGGGTCGCAGGGCAATGTTCAAGCCTGACAATGACCCCAAATACCCCTTCAACATGACAAAGGCTTTTCTAAAGGGGCTAAGGGTAAATAGGATGGACTTGACAAGCATGTCTCCAAATCAAAACCCAATCAACCATCTTTGGGGCATCTTCAAGCGCAATGTGGAGACACAGGATCGCAAATGTCCCCCAGCTTTGTCATGTTGTCATGGAGGAGTGGAAAAGCATTTCAGTGGTAATTTGTGTGGCCCTAGTGAAATCCATGGCAAGGAGGATTAAAATTGTTCTACAAAATCATGGTGGCCACACAAAATATTAAACCACAGGAACTTTTACTTTAGGGTGTACTCACTTAACAGGGGTTTAGTTACCAATGGCTATGGCTTTTTAGGGGGAACATTTTTTTACTCTGCCACATAAGCTTTGCAAATTGTGTCAAAGCAATTTTTCTTCACTGTTGTTTAATTAAATGTTACGATGAAAATACTGTAGGTTCTGTCTTAGCATTGGTGGGAAAATTGCACATTTTTAAAATGATCACATATAATTGATGGGGGCAAAGCCATCGGTGTTTGATATTGGCGGGGACACTTCCGCTATGTCCATGCCAAAACTACGCCTTTAATCTGAAGATTAAGTCTGCGAAATCCTGCACTGCTACGTATAATACTGGGTTTGTGCGGGAGGATGAAATGCTTAAAAATGCTTGAATTTTAATGTTGTGTCTTAAAGAATCGAAAGTGCTTGAATTTTGGGTGAAGTACTTGTAATATTTGAAATGGTTGCCGTTTCTCTTTAAGTCTGCTTAAAAATGATGCCGACACTGCTCTCGACTGGCTTTGTTTCGTCATTGCATTTTTCCCCTGTGATTACCGACATGGAATGGTAAATGGACTGCATATTTAATTATTTTTTTCTTTCTTTTGCACATAATTTGAATAATTTTTATTTTCCCAGAGTAAAACAAAAACCATTAAGAACCTAGTAAAAAAACTTTCTTCGTAAAAAAACTAGGCAAGAAAGTGAATCTCCGTAGTGTGTACTTTTCCTTGCGTATTTAGCACTCGTTTTCGGTCACCTAGCGGTCAAATATTACACACTGCACCTTTAATAAGGAGAGAGATCGGCTGGAGTGGACAGGTATTTAAATGCACGCCTTTTTCCTGCGTGCAGCGTCGCGTTTCAAATACGCATTCCAAGTATCTCACCTTCAATGACAGACATCCACGCACGGGAGTGGCTCTGAGCGACTTGAGGGTGCGCCCTTAGGAGCGATTTACGCGCGTGCGCAAGCGCAATGATCGAAGTGCAGTCGCAGGAACAATGGACGTCTAACTCCTGAACAGAGAGAGAGAGAAAGAAGATCCATCCCACTTGATTTCTATTCAACTTGTCTCTGGAGCAATGTCTCGACGCGTCCGACCGGGTTACTATCGGCAAGAAATCAACAAAACCTCTTGGGAAGTACCGGATAGGTACCGTGAGCTGAAGCAGGTGGGGACTGGGGCATATGGGACGGTCTGGTGAGTGAAAAGGGACAAATTCATTTCAGACTCATTTCGTTTTAGGGCGAAGAGAAGAGAGTATTGTAAAAACAACAACAACAGATGGTCTATGTCAGACATGCAAGTGGGGCGATTTTAGGTTCAGAGCTTTGGGGGTGCTGAGCACCCACAGTGTCTGGCTGGTTAAAAATTAAAATATGTAATAAATAATAAAATGACGAAACAAATAATCTACCCCTATGCTCTCAAACATAAGCAAAACGATAAGAATTCAGTATGAGAAACCTCTACTGATTCATATCTTTATTTTAAGAGTAAATTGTTCATAGATAAAGAATCAAAATGTGATAATAATGTATAGGGTTTGTGCAGGTGCTTGAAATCCTTGAAATTGATTAAATATTAATGTGTATTCAAGGATTAGAAAGTACTTAAAGTTGTTGCTCAACAAGCCTGCTTCAAAATGAGGCAGACACTGCTCTCTCGCGGCTTTGCTTTGCCATTGCATTTTTTTCTGTTTTGATTAACTGCATTTTGTATGGACTTTTAAGTGTCAACAGCTTGTATGGGACAAGTGAAAACTACACCTAAACATTATAAAAAGTGTATTAGTGCAATTATTACGTATCGATTATGGACATTTATCATTGGCCATGCAAAGGATTAAGATAGCGTTTCCCAATGGTACATTTTAATAGTAAGACAACTGAAAATGTCATTTTTTTACCTAACACCTATTATGGGGAGAGAGCTTTCTCAATCACAAATATATTTTTGTGATTTACTCAAGATCTAAAAATTTAAATAAATCAAATGTCTTAATAAATGCATAAGCAAGATAAAAAATCTCATATGTAAATCACAAATATATATCTGGCTCTGCAAAATACATGATTCACACCATCTTGTACCTTTGAATGGTGCTGGAGAAACTGGAAAATTGGCTTTGAAAGTTCTTAAAAAGTGCTTGAATTTAGCCATGAAAAAGATGTAAAACCCTGCATGAAGAACAGAATAGAATTTAATAGAATAGAATAGAATAGAACAGAATAGTCTTTATTGCCATTGATATCAACAAGATTAGACATGACACTCCAGGATAAAACGTAATTAATACTTTGAAGAGGAAAAAGATCAAATACTATAAGGATAAAAAGGCAAAAAATAGTCACAAAATAGTGCTAAATAAACCGGCCTATAATAATAATAATAATAATAATGATAACAATAATAATGATAACAGCAATAATAATAATAATGCAATGAAAAAGAATAGTGCATTTTAACAATGTAATCAATGTAATGTCAGTGGTCTTCAACCTTTTTCAAGCCGAGAGCTAATTTTTGTTACTTATTAGCACAAAGAGCACCCAGTTTGCATTTCTAAAATAACAACTTAACATTTGAAACGGGTACAATTTACCTGCAAATGAAATGAGTCACAACATTAGCTTCTCTGCTGGCTTTGATCTCTTTGATCTCTATAAGGGGAATTAACATTTTAGCACAACAGAAACCAAACGAAAATAAATCCAAACAGCTTGACAACATCAGTCACATTACTGTGCATATTGAGAGATTTGTCAGCTGTGGTTATAATGTTTAAAATTGTGGAGCACCAAAAGATGTGTCTTACCGTTGGCAGCTCGCTCTGTAGACTGCCAACAAAACCCCGCCTTCCGGTCACATGTCAAACGCCAAAACAAACCCTACCCCATACCAGCAGGTGGCACTGCAGCGGCAATAAAACAAAAGTTATCATTACACCCGTTACATACACCCCCCTGAAATTCTGCTAAATAAGGGAGTGCTACACTAAACAGAAAAAAATCACATGCAAAAGTGCAAATACTGATGAAAAAAAAAGGACACAAAAACTGGTACAGTATTACAAGGAACAAACTGAAGTGCATGTCAGTTCTAAAACTCACCCAAAAAGGAGTGTGAAAAGAAAGGAGGCTATCAAACTCCTAACTAAGCACAGACTCAAAGATGCCTGTTTACATCTCTGAAATATAAAACATTGTTCCTGTAGTTTCAAGTACTCACATAGGCAAAATTCTTGTTTCTTACTCAAACTGAAAGTGCATCTCTAAAGAACTTAAACAAGGAACTAGCAGATATTGCGTACACAGAATTGTCACCTACCAACTGGTCATTCATCTGACAAATAAGACGACTGGGAGGCCTGATGGACCGGCGGACCCTAAGATCATAACGGCTAGGTTGAGCACAAATAACCTGAGCTTGAGGGTCTGGGACAGTCAAGTCTAAACAGTCAGTATTAGGAGCGGCTGTCTCATACGCGTCAGTACTCGGGGAGACAATGTCCGGGGGGTCAGTGTTCAATGGGGTCTCGTCTGGGAGGACAGTGTCTGGAGGGCCCACACCCAAAAGGATCATGTTTTCAGAGCACCGTGGTGGGTGTTCTGCATTGTCAATTGCAGTGTGATCAACATCTTTTTCGGGGATGTGCTGACTTTACTATGTGAATTTCCCTGCGGGGATGAATAAAGTATATATCTATTTATTTATCTACTATGTTATTACAAGGTTAATTAGTGTAAGTAGTGTTAAATTGATTCAGCCTAAGACTAAAAAAAACATAATTTTACAAGAAATTCACAATGACCCAGCACTGGTGAGCTATTTTCTGTTTTACTTTTTTTTAATTTATAGTTGTTCATCACTTTTAAGCCTTTTCTATTTTTTTAAGGAAAATAAAGTCTTGGAATTGCTATAATTGGGGTGCTTGGGTTGAATTTGGTGGTCCTTGAGCATCCCCCAAAACAAGCTGGTTACGCCCATGCCTACAGTCAAATTGGGTCATGTTTAACAAAAGCATCTTTGGGTTCCTATCCCAAATCTACATAGTAACCCATGATCAAAATTACCATGACCATGGTTCAATATATTTGAATTGATCATTTCGGGGTCTGAAAAGTGTTTTAGAAGTACATTTGTATTTGTATCCCCTGCCGCACAATGTAAATGAAGCACTACAGTAGGCGGGGCTTAGCCAACAGAATAATACAAAATATGGAGACTGAAAGTGACCGAAACAAAACATTATTTTCCCTAGCCTTTCACAAAGATTGAAAAAAGGATGAAAAAAGAAAAGAATGGAGCAAAACTGGGGGAAATAGAGACAAAAAAGGAAGAACAAACTAATAGGATAAAGGAAAGAAGAGAAAGACGAAAAATGGGGAAAGAAACAAAGAAAAATATGAATAAATGGAATGAGAAAAAGGAAGAATAAACAAGACAGAAACAGAAGAAAACATGAAAAGCAAAAGAGGAAAAAGCCAGAAAAGGGGAAGGGGGCGGGGGACAAATAACAAAGAAAATACATTAAATGAGCGAGAATGACGGAAGTGTTATTTTTACTGCCCTCTAATTTTGTTTTGTTTTTGTGTATAAAAGCTGTTATTACGATTATGTGCAAAAGAAAGAAAAGAAGGAAGGAGGGTAGCCTTGGCAGTATCATCGCAGCCAATCATGTCAGCTCCCTCTACTTAAGTCTTAGGTCAAACAAAGGCTAATCTCGCTAACGCCGAGGATTTTGAAAAATGTATGTTTATATGTTTTTGCTTTTTATTTAAATCAATGATATATTTTTTCTTACGAAGTATTTTTAACCACACGGTTGTGCTAAATAATACACACTGTCCCTTTAAAATCTGGGCACACTCACAATTCTACCAGCGACATGCGGTGAGGTTTTTAAAAAAAACAAATTAAGCTTGGATCTTAATTCGATTGGCAGAACAAATAAAACATTTTAAAATGTAACATAGAAAAAAAACGTTCTTTTGTCTTAACTCATGAAGGAAGGCTGTGCGCTGCTCCTTTTAAATAAAAGCATCAATAGATCAATTAAACACTGTTATGAAAAAAAGTCTACGCAAAGAGAAATGGCTTGACTTGCTATTAGCTTTCTAATTAGGGTGAGCGATATTTAATATTTGGTAGCGATCGGATCCAAGTAAATACATGTTAGTATTGCTTGATACAGATTAGAGGCCAAAACATTTTGCTTGAAAATGTCATGAACATTGAATAATTGAACCCACTCTCCCTTAAATTAGTTCAAAGGAAAGATAACCAAAGCTCAAATTGTTTAAGCAATAAACACGTTATTTTTTTAATAAATAACCACATTGCAAACTTTAACAGTATAAAAGTATAAATAGAGACATTTCTGTGATCCTAATGAAGATAAGTGGTGCAGTAAATAGAAAAAAAAGCGGCAAAGTGATGAAATATATACAAATACTGAATAAATGTGTCAACTAGAGATCTAAATTAAATTCTATTGCACAATATTTTGAAATAAAGCCAGTAATGCAATTAAAGTGTCAATTGTCACTCATTGGCTCTGTTGCCATAGTGACAACGAACATACAGTTTTTTTGTTCAAGAACAGTAACATATTTACATGTTGGTTACAGCTCATTGCTCTCTGCAGGTGAGTTTTCTTTTTCATGTGTTTGAGCAAATTGGTGGTGTTGCCACAGTAGAAGACCACTTTACCACACAAATAGCACCTGGCATTGTGCTTTTCTATAGTTGGAAAAAAATCCACACCACAATGCATTTTCTGTTTGCCTATGTAGTTTTTGGAGTGGGTGTACACATACAAATGGCCCTCTCTTCTGCCTCCCAGGCAGAGGAAAGCAGCAGGCAGGATGCAGCAGTAGGACAGATAGAGAGAGGTGCTAAAAGTGTGCCTGCCAGTCACACACTGAGACATAAACTTAGAGAGAGAGCCAAGAGCGCTGGTTGAGAGAGAGAGGGGCTGTGCTCTGCACAGATTGGTGAAGGAGTAAAGTATCAATCACGGGAGTGTAAATCCAAACCCAGCACTTGCTTAGTGTTGACAAAATCAATATTTTGATTGACCCGACTTACCCTACTTGTTACTACTATTACTAACTCTGTTGTTTGGGGATATGGTGTGCTCCAAACAAGAATCCTTGGTCTTACCATCGCCCTCTGCACATAGTACCTTACATGTCCATCCATTCATCCATTATCTGCATCCCAGCGATCTTTGGGCAGCGGGCAGGGGACACCTTGAACTGGTTGGCAGCCAGTCGCAGGGCACAGAGAAACAGACAACTTACTCGCTCATACACACCTAGGGACAATTAGGACCGGCCAAGCTAGACTTAAACCCTGAGCCCCTGCACTGTGGAGCTACGCACAAATCCCCCAGCCACCGTGCCCCTATCTTACATGCAATATGCAACAATAGTATTCATAATATAATATGAAAATTCAGCGATTTTGAAAAAGAAAATTTCCAAATTATCAAGGTAGATGAAAAATATTTTTTAACACCAAATACATATAATTGTTTAACATTTGTAATTGTGAACTCTATTTCTCTGATGACTGGTGAGGCAATGCCTCACCTTCCTCCCCTGACTGCAGATCACTGATTTCCACAAGCGAGAATCGTTTATTCAGAGAATCATATTATTGATTTAGGGTTAATTTCCTAAAAGTGCTTGGTCTATAAGAAAACACAATAACAATCTGAAACTTTTTTTTTTTTTCATTTAGCTCAGCAGTGGACATCAGAGCCAGGACAAAAGTGGCCATCAAGAAACTTTACCGACCTTTTCAGTCGGAGCTGTTTGCCAAACGAGCCTACCGGGAGCTGCGGCTTCTCAAGCACATGAAGCATGAAAATGTGAGCTTTATTATTTCATCAACGTGTTTTGCTATTTTAAAACAATTAAGAACTTTGAATTAGATTGCATTTGTAAAAAACACACGTCCTGCGTCATACATTTCTCAGTATGTCAAAAAAGAATCAAGTCTCTTGCTATTTTTTTAAAATAAAAAACAGAAACCAAATGCTCCTGCTTGCCACTAGATGTCATTAAAGGTGTAAAAGAGCTGAAATTCCGCGAAGGTTCTATCCATGTTTGGGACTACAGTACTAATCTTTGAGAACAGGTATTAACTGTGGTAAACAATAGTCAAAACGCTAAAGATTATTTAACACTTGAATGACATTGTTAAATGTGATGCTACTTAGGATTTGACCCCTGATATTTTTTGCAAAAGCAATATGATGCCAAGATTTATGAACCAGCTGCAGCAAGAAGACTGCAGGAGTGCAATGAGTGAGACGGGAAAAAAGGTGTGATGGCACGATAATTGTTTGCACAGGTTTTTAATATAAGATATGCTGGTTTCATGTTAAAGACAATATTATGCAGTACTTTCTCAGCTTTATAAGGCCCAGCCTTGTAGTTGTACCTGTTGTTTTTTTTACTGCTAAAACTCCTATTTTGTATTTTTTTATTCATTCAAATTGGAATGACAATTTTGGCAAGCATATTTTATTCATGAGTTTGTTTAGTGTGCAACTGTTAAAAGAAAGCACATTCAATGCCCGCCTTGAAAGTCATGTTTTCTCCCATTAATTCTGGATAAATGTGCCTAGAAAATATCCCTTTTCATCCGTAATCATAATTTGTAGGGTAGGCTACAAATATCAGCTGAATGATAAAGAATAGTACTGAAAAATAAAGCTAAATATTATTACATTATTTTAATGATCCGGCCCAGCTGAGAACAAGAAGTCTGGCACCCGCTCCCTAGCCAAACTGAGTTTGACTGAGTTAAGAAATCCAAGCAAATCTCAAATAACAGCCTATCAAGGCTCATTTCAGAACACAAACTATCTGAGATTGGTCTTTATCTTAGCCCGGAAAAACTTTCTTTCAGCCGACAGCAAGTAGCGAAATGACTGCCTAAAACACATGTGTCAAACTCTTTGCCCGCCTCATCATTTTATGTGGCCCGCAAAACACTGCTGAAGGAAGCACAAGAGAAAAACAAGCATAAAACAATGACTTGCAGTTTTAAACATGTCCACTGGATGTCGCAAAAGCCAGACACTTTAGCTGTATTAGCTGACTACCGTTAATCAACCAGAGAACATTGAGTAAACCATCTCCATTTTATTTCTTTTTTATTTAAACAAAAGTCACGAACGCACTATGTAAGGCGATACAAAAAATACCAATATTGATAAAATAGCACCTAGGTGTCTTTGAAGAAGTTTGAAGAAGCTTTAGATCCTTTAAAAAAACAGACATGAAATCAAACAGCAAAGTTCCCATACTCAAGTAAACATTTCATATAGAGAGCAGAAAAACTTTTAATCTTAAAATCAATCATTTAAATTGGTGTTTGTATGCTATTTTTGTGATATTACTGTCCATAAGTTTCCTTGAGTTAAATAAACTGCAGACGAAATGAATTGAATTGTTTTTTGTTTTCCATTTTTTATTATTTTATTTAACAGATGCACAGTTGATAACCACTACAAGAGATTACATTTTAGTGATGGAAAAAAATGAGGAAAAATAACCCCTCAAAAATCTTTTTATAATCATATCTTACATCACTGAATCATTATTTAGGTTTGAGCCTCCAGAAAGACCTCCTGGCCTCCAGCTAAGGCATAGTTTTTATGCCATTAACTTACTAGTCCGGCTTCTGTAGGAATATTTTTTCTACTTTGAGGCCTCCGAGCTAAAATAATGTTAGCAATACTCGCCTACAATATTTTATTAAAAAAAGAAAAAGAAGAAAAGTTGGAGGGGAGAGTGGTATGTTTTAACTTCTTCACTTCTGTTTCTTCTGCGACAGGTGATTGGTCTCCTAGATGTTTTTACTGCAGATCTGTCTTTGGACAAATTCAACGATTTGTAAGTAAGAGTGCTTATCATAAATGAAACAATTTTTGGTCACAATACTACACAATAGACTATTATGGTTTGACCCGCAAGTTACCTAGTGATGCCTTTCATGGGCACCGACTTGGGCAAAGTGATGAAGCTGCAGAGGTTGTCTGAAGAAAAAATCCAATATTTGGTCTATCAGATCCTCAAAGGGCTAAAGGTACAAATCTGTCATTTTTGGATCCCATTGGAGTCTTGATTATATCTCACATATGCTCTTTTATTACAGTATATTCACTCTGCTGGTATCATCCATAGGGTAAGTTATCTTTTATTGTTTGGTTTTACCTGAACTAAACAGGTGGCTCCTTTTACTCCATTTTTTTTACAGTCTAGCTTACTTTTTTGACACCTTTCTTACTTGTTGACTTTTCTGTAATTTGACACTCTGTGTGAATCTTCCAGGACCTTAAACCAGGAAATCTTGCCATTAACCAAGATTGTGAGCTCAAGGTACATTCACACTCCCAACATGATAACAAAGACAAACACCGTAACGTCTTGAAATAAAAACAAATACAAGTCATAACCCAGAGATTGGCAACGGGAAAGGTTGAAAGGGCCATATTGGAGTAAACAAAACAAAAAACATATTGTTGAAGGAGTTCTGCCTAGTACGGAACTACTGAGACATCTTTACGCCGGGTGGAGCCAGGCTGACGCGATCGATCAGGGGCCTGGGAATCTTTTTGACCCAAAGAACTATAATAGCAAAATGTTTTGATTTTTTGGGGGGGAAGCAGGGAGCCATACAACATATTTTAAGACAAAACTCATTGGGAAAACGGCCAAACACGCTCTCCAGACAAGAGGTATTTTTCCAGCCTAGGTTATTTTACTGTGTGCCATTTGATGATTTGATAGCATTTATGAAATAATAATGTTAGTGACTGTGTTCCAAATCAACAAATATACCACTTTAAACTTGTCTCCCAGTGACCTAAAATCATTAAGGCTCGTTTTGATATTCATTTTCTTCCTAAATAATGGTTTCAAAACAAGATGTTTTGTAAATACAGTATGTCACAAAAATCTGCAAGCGAAAAGTTTATGGACGTATTTCCCTGCTGTCTTGCTTAGCTCCGTCTCCCTTACTGCCCATCCAGTAAAATTGGTTCGAGTGCCTGGCTAGTGTTTGTGGGTAATTGCAGTTTTTTGTGTGCGGATTTTTATTGTAAAGTGTCTCAACAATGAATGTACATTATTTAATGAGCTTCAATGTAAAGAATTCTTTCACAATGTAAACTGTAAGTAAACTGGTGCCCTTTATAGACTGGACAGAACTTTAGGCATGATTAGAGTAGAATGTTGCATTAAGTGGACTTCTTGTTAAACTGATGAGCAACTCAGTTTGCTGATAGCATGGTTGTACTTTTACCTTTCCTTCCAGATTTTGGACTTTGGTTTGGCGCGTCAGGCCGACAGCGAGATGACGGGTTATGTGGTGACTCGCTGGTACCGAGCCCCTGAAGTCATCTTGAACTGGATGCACTACAGTCAGACTGGTAATCGATTCTTTAGTAATGTTGCCTATGTTTATGTCACAGAGGTGGTAGGGTTCACCAACCTTTTTGAAGCTGTGAACTACATTATTTGTTACTGATTGACGCAAAGGGCTACCAATTTGGTATGCATTTCTATAAAAAAACATGTTATTAATATGTTGTTATTTTGTTATTGCTATTTTATTACCAAGTTATTATTATCATTACAGGTTAATATTGCTCAGTCAATCACTAAACATCATACCAGTTAGAAATCAAATCTCCAAGAAAATTCTTATTAGCCTTGATATACTTTCAGAACCAGTCCGTGCGCTTGGAGCAAGGGTCTCAAACTCAATTTATTGGGAGACCGCCGAACATTGGGTCTGGATGAGGTTTGGGCCAAATTAAAAAAATTCTGATAAAAACATTCCACTGTCAAATATTGTTTTTAAATTTCCTAAAATATCTAAAAAATAAAAAGAATTATGAGCAATAAATGGATCCACAGGGCCTTTAAAGAACAGTGCCTTCTAGTGGAAAAGAAATGTCATTCATTAAAAAAACGAACATTGATTTAAATATTCAGCAAAAATAGATCATGCTCGTTTAAACGACAGTTTGTCTAAAATACTCGTTGGTACAGAATTTGCATCCGTCTTACATTATGTGAGCCTCACATGAGTGTCCACCATCTTGCTGTTATGGGTAACTGGAAAACAAAAACTTGACGAAAGCCTAGGCAAAATAAATAAGAAGAAAAAAACGTGATTTTCAGTCACTTGGAGTCTCAATAGTTTGTATTCTTCTTTGTGCTTTTCAGCACTCTTTTTCGCATGCACAACAGAATGCAGCATTATCTAGTCGTCAAATGATACACAGGGTCCCTATAACTTTCATATTAAGGCGGGGCCTCAATGGCCACAATTGGTCACTGGCCAGCGAGTCTGAGACCCTTGCATTAGTGGCAACCCATTGCTAAATGGGCTTTTTTATACTATTATTTCAGAAAGGGCTTTCTTCTTGCCACTCTTACATAAAGGGCCGATTTATTCAGAGTACAAATAATTGCTGTCTTATACGGCGATCACACCTCAGCTGTATGCCTGCAGGTCATCCAATGTAATCATGGGCCGCTTGGTCGCTGCCCTCATTAGTTTTTCTCCAAAATGTTCCGAGAGTTTAAAATGACTGCCAGGTCTTCGTAGGTTTGCAGTAATTCCATGCTTTCTCCATTTTAATATCATTTTTTACAGTGCTTCGGGAAATGTGTAAATGTTGTCAAATCTTCTTGTAGAATTAAGTGTGATGTCGTGGTGACCCTGGCTTTTAAGGTATCCGTGAGCCATGAGTTGTGACCTTATTATCCATTAATCTAATAACAAACTGTTAATTTCAATAATTCCTCAAAAGACGGCTAGATGTGTATTGAAAAGATGACTCATGTGTCTTGTAAAGATTCGAGTTTACGTAGGTTTCGTTCCTCAACGTATAGTTGGAGATCAATTTAAATTTGGTCTTCCTGAGGCACCATAGCGCAAGTGCTTTAAAGTGACGGTGTGCATTATTTGACCACTAGATGCTGCATTGTGTAGTCCAACCCAAAAAAGTGCTAAAAAGCTCAAGAAAGAGTACCAACTGCTGAGACTCAAAGAGACCAAAAGGCCCCATTATCTTCTCTTCTGTGTTTAACCAAGCCTTTTGTGAGGTTTCTGTTTTTGTCCCATATGTTATGCAGGCTTAAATGCAAGTGTATATACATTACATTTTGTTTTTGCTGGTCTTTTTTTTAAGTAAATACATTCTACTATCTCTGCACAATCTGCACAGTCTTTTGATTCAGTTACTTAGAAAAGTGGGATTTTTTTATGTTTTGCGTCACAACAGGTCAGTTGAGAGAGAGAGAAGAGAGGTTGTTTTATGGGCCGGATTAAAACCCTCCGGAGGCTCATCTGGCCCGCAGGCCGCCTGATTGACATATGTGCATTAAATAAATTAAAAAAAAAAAACAAGCCAGACACTCCCAGCACCCCCAAAGCTCTGAATCTAAAATCACCCATGGTTGAGAACTACTATACAATAAACATTTGAAGACGTGCATGGATCTCCTGTCAGTATTACGTACTGTCACTTGTTCCCCACAAGAGGGCGCTTACATAACATTCAATATGACTGTAGTTGAAGATACACTTTAAAGCACATGTGTCAAACTCACGGCCCGCGGGCCACGTCCGGCCCACCGTGTCATCATATCCGGCCCGCAAGACCATTTTACATTATTGTTATTAATGACCCGTCAATATGAACAACGCCGTCTCATCCCTGGACATCATATTCTGACGTTTTAGTCACTGTACCTTTTCCTTCATATATGACGTATACTATACTATATACCAGGGGTCGGGAACCTATGGCTCGCGAGCCAGATATGGCTCTTTCTGTGAGTACCTATGGCTCAGAGACAAATTTAATTGCATGCAAATTTTCTCCATCTCGTTCAAAACTTGAACCATTGATCCTGATCAAATACACGCAAAGCCAAACCAAAGCTGATTTCTACAAACAGTGCTTTCCACAATATATAGGGCACGTTTTCACTACAATTCACAGTCAAGGTGTCACAAAAAAAAAAAAACTCTGGCTGTACAACGCTAAAGAATCCTTTATATAAAAGCTCACTTTATAATCTGTGTTCAGTGTTCAGGTACTTTTTGATGAATCCACGGAACAAATTGTAAATACGCCAAAACACCGGAAGAGAACCTAAAGTTATTTGATTGGGTGAGTGGAAGGGATGGGTGGAGCTATGCAAAAAGTGCAAGCACTCCCTCCCATCTCTCGCCCTACGCCGTCTGCGCCCATCAGGCGCCCTGTTTGCAGAATGTTGTGACGTCATGCTCCCTGTTTGCAGAATGTTGTGACGTTTTTACATAATACCGTAAATTCCGGACTATAGAGTGCACCTGATTATAAGCCGCACCCACCACATTTTAAGAGGAAAACCGATTTTGTACTTACACAAGCCGCACCTGTATATAAGCCGCATGCGCCCACGTTAAAAAATGTAACACAAACACAAAATTAACCCAAACCCGACTTTAAGTCCCGCGATTGAAACAAAATGTCCTTCATTAAAGTACACAGTCCAAAAATCACAGCCAGCAAAATGAACGGAAAATGATACCGGTACTTAAGGTTTGATGCAGACCTGCAGAGTCCGGGTCCCGTTGAAAGTAATCCAAGGAAAAAAGTGTATATTTCCAAAGGTAAGGGTGGGAAAAATATATATCCACTATTGTCCGCCGCGTCCACAAACAAGGTCTGTCTGTTCCTCACCTTTACCCCACTTCCCGTCACCCCGTGTTTGTTCCACCCCTTCTTTTTCATTCGCCCGTGCGAAACACATCAGAATAAATGTCTAAAATAAATACAAATAAATACATTACAAAAATATACAGTTGCAAATACATGTTATACATGGTTACACATATTTACAAAGAAAGACAGTACACCGAGATAGTTTTCAAAGCTTTAATAATAATAATATAACTTTCATCCCAAACGGTGCCTGTGACAGGGCAGTTAATGGTAGCAACAAGCTAGCAACACGCTCGCAACCCAGTAAACGGGTCTGCTAAAAAAACAAACCGTACTTATAAAAATCACGGTAAACCGTCCTCATCTTCCTCCTTAGAACTGAAGCCATCAAAGTCGTCTTCCTCAGTGTCAGAAAGAAACTTTGTCATATAGACGTCGTCCCACGCTCCCTTATTCCAAAACATGCTAGCAACACGCTCGCAACACAGTAAACGGGTCTGGTAAAAAAAACATACCGCACTTGTAAAAATCACGGTAAACCGTCCTCATCTTCCTCCTGTGCTGCGTCATGTGCCTTTTTTTTTTTGCATTTTGCATGATGAGGGTATGTTTACGCTAATTTAATTTATGCACAAGCCAAGAAGTTGCAGTCTTCCTGGGCGCATATATTCCACCGGTCTAAATCTTCCCTTTTGTACCCGAACGCCGCTGGCAGCCGTTAAAAAAATTACATAAATTGGCCGCGTCACTGAATAAGCCGCAGGGTTGAAAGTGTGGAAAAAAGTAGCGGCTTATAGTCCGGAATTTACGGTAATTTGTGTAGCATTTTCATATTTCTACTTTTGACAGGAGATATATTAAGGAGAGCAAAATCTTTTGGGATATATAGTTTTTTTTAATACATACATCGACATAGGAGCAAAGGAATTTGAATGTTATTTTAATGTTAAGTTGTTTAAGTTAAGTTCTAAGTTGTATAATATAACAGGATATTTTTATTTACAGCAAAATAATAAATACTGTATAAGTGATTTAAGGTTTAAATTTAATATTGTTATCTGTTTTTATTCATATTTATGTTCCAAAAACATTCAGTTTAAGTGTGTTCAATAAATGTTTATCCTGGTTGGCCCGCAACCGTAAGTGTGTAATGAATTCTGGCTCCTTTTGCAATTGAGTTTGACATCCCTGCTTTAAAGTTTGTATTCATACTCTTCTGCAGTGGATATTTGGTCTGTTGGCTGCATCATGGCTGAGATGATACAAGGAAAACCACTTTTTAAAGGCAGTGACCGTATCCTTTGCCATTTTTTTGTCCACAGCTTGTATGTTTTTGTTTCACCCTTAACCCAGGGGTGGGCTAACTATGGCCCGCGTGCAACTTGCAGCCCATCAGGCTTTTCTTATCAGGCCCGCCAAACAAAAATGGTCAAAATATAATGATGAAATATATAATAGTAATTAAGTACTATTAATGAAAACCTTTTGGTACTAACTTTGTTCTTGTTGGCCCTTTGTGTTTTCACAACAAAAAATACTACTACAAAACCACTGTAAAACTAAATATCAAATTTTGTGCTTAAAAACAGGGATCTAATATATTTTGATTTCATTCTGAAAATAAAATAGCATAGAAATACTACAAAAAAAAACTTACAGCAATATTACTACAGAAACAATCATATTAAAAAAATAAAATATGATACTCTACTACTAAAATACAAAATACACCTACAGCAATCCTGCCACAAAAATGCTACAAAACTACAACTACAGTAATGTTCCAGAAATACTATAGAAATATCATGAAAGGTTTTTCAGCATTTTCTATTGTGCTAACAAATAAAAAATTCAAAAGTAGTAAAAATCCTATAAAAACACAACTACAGTAATAGTACATATCAAATTAGTGTTTAAAACAGGGACCTAATTTTTTATTTAGCTTTAATTGTGAGTGTTTTAAACCCAATTTGATGAAACTAATCTATTCAAAATCAAACATAAATATAAAATGAAGATATCTGCATGTATATCATATATAATATAATATAATCATATATCATATATAATCATTAATAGAAAAAAATGGGATAGGTGTCCTGGATCGGCCACATGGCTAATATGTTTAACCGAATGCGGCCCGCAACTCCAAATAATTGCCCGCCCCTGCCTTAACCCCAAGTTTCTTAGACCTCGATCAGCTGACAGAGATCATGAAAATCACAGGAACGCCTTCTCAGGAATTTATTGCAAAACTACAATCCGATGAGGTGATTTTGAAAATGATCCATTACATCAAATGCAATCAATTAAATGACTTAATATTTATCTTTGAAATCTTATTTTCAGGCCAAATCCTACATCAAAAGTCTTCAAAAAGTCGAAAAAAAAGACCTTCACAAAGTGTTTTCCAAAGCCAACCCACAAGGTAATTCAGTATTTTATTTTTTTACATATTTTTACACATATCAGAAGATGGTGGGGATATTTCTGTTTGGGATCTGAGTATGTTTTTTTTGGTTTGTTTGTTTATTTGTCTGTGCACTCGAGAAAGGGGTAAAGTGTTTACATATGACTACCATATTTTGCAGGCAGTCCTGTAGGTTACCCTAGATGTTAAATTGCCCAATAAAAGCTTACTCAGCACTTTTGGTTTTATTATAATATTCTCCCAGTAAGACGTTTAACTGCCCCAGACCAGAACGACATTAAATGTCTACACCATATTTCACAGGCAGTCAGGTAAGTTACATTAGAAAAATGCCACCCAAAAAGCTGACTCAGTACTTTTGGTTTCATTGACTGAGCTTTTTTCACCAGAAGCATTTTTGGTTTAGCTGACTCCATAGTTTTTCAAAAGAGACATTCCCCTCTTCCAGGCCAGAACAGCATTCAATTTTTTTTGCAATGTCTTGCAGAGAGTTTAAAGAATTGACCTATATGTGGAAAAAACACACCAAAAAAGCTCACTCAGCCCTCTTGGTTTTACCGACTGCGCATTTTTTATTCAAAAAGATTCCACTCTCCAAGGCCAGACAGTGAATATCAACACCATATTTTACATGCAGTCGTAGGTCACCCCGGATTTAAAAACTGCCCAAAAATCTGACTTTACTTTCGCAGAAAGACATTCTACCCTCTCAGGCAAGAACACATTTGGCCAGGATGACAATATTTTACAAGCAATCAAGAAGGTAACTCTAGAGGTGAATGGCCCTGCCAAAAAGGAAAATGCCATCCAAAAATGCTTTTGCATCGCACTGCCATTCAAGTTGGAAAGCGGAGGAAACATAAATTTTTACATTTGAAAGGAAGAGGGATCAAGTACTATTTTCTAGGCCCGGAAAGGTTTTAAACACCAAGTCAAGTAAGAACAGTAGACCCCCAGGATGTGACATCAATCCGTTTTGTGGTAGGGTATTGAGGGGAAATTGACGTGTGAAAGGGGATAGAAACCTATTGTAATTAGTTAATAGGTTCCGAATTCCTGTACCTCTGGCAAATTCATTGAAATAACAAATTGGTACATGGTCTGTACTACTTATGATTAATACACATGAATATGATTGACTAACAGTACAGATCAGCTAAATACTATATGATTAAATCACAATATTATGCAGCTAAATATAACTCCTGTAGAGTAGAGCAAGCTAAAAATTCAGCCATCTTTTTTTCTATCAAAAGCTATGCAGGTAAATTTCCGCTACCTATGTTAACAGTTGAATTTCAATTAAAATGTAATCCAAATAATGATTATCTTGAGTTTTCCTTGCCCTCATCTAGGATCAGATCAGTAGGTGTTGTAATGGTTGTCTGTGCATCCCTTTGAGACTTTTTGTAATTAAAGGTATTTCTATACACAGTTTTATTAGTTGGGCACAAAACGTGTAGTGTTCATCTCCATAATTATGCCAACATAATTATGGAGGGGGGACTCAAGGAATTTAGTCTCAACGTTGACCTATCCTACTTTTTTTGGCAGCAGAGCTGTGATGTCATTGAAGGAACAAAAGACTTTCAAAATTGTGAAATCCATTTCACAACATGTTAGGCAGCTCCAAAACGACCAGCAATTGTAGTAAATGGCAAATGCATACCGCTATTTTATACTTGGAGGTAGGCGATTGTGGCTTTTTCACCACATGTTTTGCGGTTGTTAAAATATTGTCCACGTATCTCCCAGTTAGTGTCGAGGCTGCCTAGGGCTTCCTATTTTGTTTGCTCGCAGTTGGTGCTCGATGGCTGCACAATGCTGTTTGGCTTGCCTCTCTGGTGTCACAATCACATCCCTAAAAGAAGGCAAAGGCATATAATGAATGCACGTTGTCCACGACGGCAGGTTAACTTACCTCATGCAGCTTTTGGTGATCGAAGCACGCAACTCAGACAAAACAGTCAGAAGTCCCCCAGCGACACGGTAGGCAAAGTTTCAATTATTCTAAGCAAAAATAAGCACTATGCAATTGCTGATTACTACAATCGCCATCTGTTTTCAACGTGACCCGCCGATTTTATGAGTCTTTGTTGTCATCCGGTGACGTCACAGCTCTAAGTGATATGAGGTCAATCTGTCAAATTTAATAATTTTTCGAGTTCCATGGTGCATGGAATATGATGGAACATACCTGCATGATTCTGGGGAGGTACACAACACCTTCTGTGTGTAATTGAACAAAAAATGTATTTTCTATTCCTTCTAAACAGTGTTTGAATTTGTCGAAGAAAAAGGTGTACAAACCCTGATTATTTCGGAAAATATTGGAAATATACAGATGAAACATGTCTATAAATTTCATACAAAATCCATGTACTATTCCCTCCCCCTTTTGTGTGTTTTAGACTTTGGCATTACAAGGGTTATACAAATGAACATGCCTTTTTTTAATTCCTATTGGGCTTTGGTCACCAGGGATACGATTTCAGTTCGTACAACAAATATACACATAACAGCAAGTAAGACAAAAGAACCAAACAAAAACAAAACCAAGACGAACAGACCAAAAAGTACCTCGGCATACTCAAGAAGAGCGAGTAAAGTAAATTAACCTGCTGCAGTGGGTGGCTCCCCACCTGAACATGACTGCAAGAAGAAATATATAAACACATAGATGAATAATCATACAAGAGTCTGGTGGGGTGTGTTGGACCAGGCAGCAAGTGATTACATCAAGTGTAATAATCATTCAGCGATGTCAGCGAAGTTAATTTCCCTTACATAATCAAGGAAGCCAGACAATATTGAGTAGAACGTATTAACAGAGCCCTTAAGTGTATTCCTTTTTTTTCTAAACGCAAGTTCAGTAAGGTAGACTGGATCAATCGCAATGCTATTGATGTGATGAAGGCGATGATGTTAGGTAATTTTAATGTGAATGAGGAATTTCCAAATAAAGCTCTCATATGATCCGGTTTGACAGGAGAGCCGTATATTTTTGAAATGGTTATGCAGAGAAGGACATGACTAGAACATGTGGATGTGATTGGCTGGGGATTGATGCTAGCCTGCACAGTTTGAATTAACATTCTCAAAAATTTGGGACATTCTTTGTTAGGTCCAATGAGCTCTTTGAATAAATTTGGTCTGAATGAGGCCGTGTTATGCGCATATTGAAGATAACTTGACCAATAATGTATTCAATTGCGTATCTGTCTAGCTGTGAATGTGCTGGAGCGCATGCTGTTACTGGACCCGGAAAGCAGATTGACAGCTGCTGACGCTCTTTCACTTCCGTATTTTGCGGAGTTCCGGGAACCCGTAGAGGAGACAGAAGCTCGGCCGTACGACCATTCCCTGGACAACACGGAGCTTTCCGTGGAACAGTGGAAACGTAAGATGGAGGAAGGGCCGAGTCAAACGTCAATCAGCCAAACATTTATGTTGCTTGTGTGTTTAATGCTGTTTTGCAACAGGTCACACCTTCACCGAGATCTTAACCTTCAAGCCTGTTGTGCCAGAATCCAAGGAGACCTCACTTTAAACCAAGACGTGCCGGAATCGTGTTTGTTTTTTCTCATATGAAATCATTTTATGATTTCATCAAGGAATTGGTGCTCTCGATCTTTCAGCTTGGCAGCCGCTGCTTGCCTTATTCGTTGCATCATCAGCTTAACGCTGTACAGATTCTTGTAGTACAGTAACCCCTTGCTGTATCAAGTCAAGTCAAGTCATGTTTATTTGTATAGCCCTTAATCACAAAGAGTCTCAAATGGCTGCACAGACCACAGATTATTGCAAACCACCGACTATTATGACATCTTCCCTTGATCTAAAACCTACATGAGGACAAATAATACACAGATATTGTCAACATAAAATATAGGTTATTCATATGCTATAGAATAGTGTGTTTTAAGCTTAGATTGAAACATTTACACTGAGGTTGCAGAACGAATCTCAGAGGGAAGAGCATTCCACAGCACCGGGGCCCGAATGGAGAACGCTCTTGAACCTGTGGATCTCTTCTTGGCACTTGGGATCACTGATAGACCAGCATTTTCAGAGCGAAGGCTCCGGACCGGAACATATGGGTAAATAAAAACTGAAAGATATGAGGGAGCAAGTCCATGCACGATTTTGTATACTAACAACAGAACCTTAAAATCACGTCTTAAGCTAACAGGGAGCCAATTCTGGTTAGCTAAAATCGGGGTAATGTGATCAAACTTTCTTGTCTTAGTTAAAAGCCTCTCTACAGCATTTTGTACCAGTTAAAGGCTCTTGATTTTGGACCTTGGGAGACCGGAGAGTAGTGCATTGCAGTTATCGAGACGGAGCTAACAAACTCGTGAATTATAATCTCCGCATCCGACTGAGGCAGTTTAGGGTGAATTTTAGCTCTGTTGTAAAGGTGGAAGAAAGCTGTTCTGGTAATATTCTTAATGTGTGTTTGACAGGACAGATCAGGGTCAAATATGACACCTAAATCATGGTGTATGTATCGCGCTTTAGCTATTCGTTGATTTTCATCGCCCGTGGTGTTATGTATTCTGATTGGTAAAACAAGCTCATTTTTCGCCTGTGCATCAAGGGCCTTGCGGCCCGTTTTGTACACCATCAGCTTGATCAATCTTATTTAAATTTCAAGTTTCTTTAAAAGCCATAATGCCCACTAACTTGCTCCAAAGCCCCACGCGGCCCTTTGGCTTCACTTAGTGGTACCCTGGCGCTTTTGTTTGATGCAAGAAAGTTATATGGTTTCTGTAGGTGGGGAACGAGACACATTCTTAACACTTTCCAATGAATTTAGTTAGATACAGTATGTGTTTCCTTTGTTATTCTTATACGAGGTTTTTAATTGTTTGCAGTTCCAGACATTCTTTGGGGGGTCCAAAAAGGCTTTTTCAAAATTAGGGTGGCCGAGCCCAGCTTGAAGGACGGTTAATACCGTTTTCCGTAACATGATAGTGACAAAAAAACATAAAAAGTAAAAACATAGTCTTCTGAAATCAAATTCGGCCCAGTAGTGCAATAAAGCAGCGTGTATATTTTTAAAATCATAATTTGACAGTACAGAAGTTATTTTTAATTTAAAACTAAAAAATAATATAAATATACTTTACTTTTATCTGTTAAACAGGCATGAGTCTGTATATTGGGTTTGTTCATTGCCTTTGAAGTATAATAAATAATAGATAGGAGGTGTTGTCTATTTTTGAAAAGCAACCTTTTCAAAAAATGAGAAATTACTTGAATTTTGCATTTGTGCATAATTAACTCAAGAAACTGCAATTATTCTGTTTGGTACTGTGTTTTTAACGCCAATGGAAAATAACATGCTTTTTATAACACGGATTTATGCATAGTGAGTTAGTCGGACGATCTAGATTTTGCATCATATTCTGTTTGGGAGTTTGTTCTTTTGTGGATTTATGTTTGAGGGAGCTATCTCACATTCTTATCAGTGTGATCTTCTCCTCAATCATATGTTGTTTACATCTTCGAGTAAAGAATGCCATGCAGTTTTATTACTGTTGCCTCAGAACCTTAGCATCCAAACTTTTCTTTATTTTAGAGGAATACATAAGTTTAGTTTAGATGTTTGATGATAGTAGAACAGACAAGACAATAAAAGCTTAAAAAAACAAAACATTGTGTGAATTCTGTAGCACAAATGTACATAAGATATAGCTGAGTGGTTTTGTTACTAAAAGACAGAAAACCATTGTCCACCTGGCTGCCTTTTATATAAACACTCATGAATAAGATATATGCTCCCTGTATGTTTGGATTGGTACCCCATATTTCACTTGCTCAAAAGAGAGAAATTTATTCCGGGAGATTCTCAAACACAGAAAACACAAGAGAGCATTATTAAAGGCATGGCAATTTTGAAACAAATATTTAAAAGAACAATCTCAAAGGAATCTTATTTTTTCAAATACTATATACCAAGCCACTATACCAAGGAGGATTTGCTGTGCAATTTTTAAAAATTGGAATCCAATATTTACGTTCAACCCCCTAAAATTATTCCTCAAAGTCTGCGCATTTAAGTTTTTATTTGTGTAAATCTTGTATGAGGGGTTTGTAAGGGTGCTTGAAATCCGTGAAAATGCATGAATTTTAACGTTGCGTATTCAAGGATTGAAAAGTGCTTGAATTTGGGGTGAAATAATTGTAAATAATTCAAATTGTTTCTATGTTTCTAAACAAGTGTGCTTAAAAATGATGCTAACACTGCTCTCTGGTTGCTTTACTTTGTCATTGCACTTCCTCTCCCCTCGTGCTCTACTGCAGCTGGTATTAGTTTGTATGGCATTGTCCTATGAAGCACTATCGCCCTCTCCGGGTCGTTCCCAAAAGGACAGGTGCATACTACACCTAAACATAATTGAAATCACATCCTGCACCCTGAATAGATGACCTCTCTCTTTCCCACTCAAACTATTCAAATTGTATCTCAAAAGCATTACCCTTGTCTGGCGACCTAGCACATTTTGACCACGACAAAGGCTCAACGATTCCAAACGGAAACATTGACATAATCGGCTAAAAATAACATTTGATGACTGTATTTTATAGAAACTAAATACTTTATGTACATGCTCTAGATATTCCAATACTAACAAAAACATATTTCTGTATTGTTCTTCCCACAGGAACATTAATGAGGGAAAGCTGTCTTGTGCTGCTTGATCGATTCATAAATAGTAATATCAAAAGTGACAACTTTGTCTTGGTAGCTAAAATGACTGATGACTTAAATAATGTCTGCTATAAATTCTTTCCAAATTGTGCTCTGCTTTTTTCTATTTCGCTTATTGCTTCACTTGCATTCTCCTCTTGTGGGTGTTGAATTTAACAAGCTTCTCTTGCACGACCTCCGGGTTCTGTGACTCCCACGAGGCGGTGGGGTTGGAGAGGGAGGGAAAGGAACGTTCTTCCTGGGTCTGTTGTGTCTTTGCAATCGCGCACAAAATTGACAGTTCACTCGGAAGTCAGACAGTTTTGATGTCCTCTCTGCAGACAGAAAAAACATTTCCTTCATTTTCAGAAATCAGCAGCAGCACATTAAGTGTTGGGTGTAACATTTTTTTTTGGTTTGAACAAATTTATTGACACTAAAAACAGAAAACAATCATGACAATCTCAACAGCAATTAAGCACATTCACAATATTATATTCCAATATTACGTTTTTAACAGCAAACACAAAGTGAGGTTTGAACAAACCTTCTCGAAAATCAAACATATTCACAATTTCATTATATAACATCTTTGTTAGTGTTGGGTGTAACATGTTACATGTTCCTTTAATGAAAGTACTGTTCTATGTAACGAGTGATTTAATGTGGTATTAATGATTTATCTTTTAACTCGACTGTTTTACAATATGGTGCGTTACTCCGCTATTTTTTAAAAGCAGCTCATGAATTTGTATTCTGTCTTCTGACGTTTCCTCCTTAGCTCACAAAGTAACATACAACACTAACTATGAGAGCAACACAGCGCTTAATACAGTAACTGACAAGGGTGGGCGTGAATATTTGTGCCTAGAAAACACAATTGAATACAGTCACAGTAGTGCCGTCTTAAGCACAGATTGTGTCAAATTTCTCTCTATTGGTATTCGGATACGCTCTTTGTTATATATACTTGCATCTGTGCCGTATTTCCAACTCTAAAATAAGATATTGAAATCAGGGTTTACATGCACGTGTTTGTTTGTGTTTCACCTGTAAAGAATGGAAGGCAATGCCTGGCGGAGGGGGCGTGTCTTTTGTAAGATCAACAAAATCAAAGGGAAAACGTGAGGACATAATTCACAGTAAAAGAGTGCTTGATTTGGATATTTTTATTTGTAAAATTATTCATGCAATACATCATGCCTAGAGGAAAAAGAAAACGTCTTGGACATTAGCCACAAATAGAGGAAATCTTCCCATTTTTGAAGACAAAAGACATAATGGTTATGGGGCGTCTCAGCTGTGTTAGATTGCAAGCTTTCAAGATGGTACAAATGAAGAAATGTAAAGTTCACAGTTTCTACAGGTTCGTGTACATATTTTCCTCTATTTTTTGTAATTATTATTATATTATAAAGCAGTTTTAGTGGGTCTGTTTTAGAGCAAATATTTAGGGTAATGGACTTGTTCTGTCTTGACCTCGCGGTCTAGTTTCCCAAAGAGTCAAGTGGCAACGTCCAGCGCTAGCATTAAGTTTAGGATGCCGAGCTCCTGCAGGCCATCTGAAGCCGACCCTTAGGATGGAATTGAAGCAATACTCAAACAACAGATAGCCTGAGATAGCACGGTGGGTGGTTCATGATGGTGATCCACAGTGGGAAGGTGGGTGGTTACTAAATGAATCTGTCTGAACGTTGTCTGATGGTGGGTCGTCAGGGCAGGCAAGGCCTTCTCTACTGGCCTAAAAATATTTCAATCATGTGATCGTTAGTATATTTTGTCCATGAATTGCCTGTCAGTTTTCATTAATTGCTTTCCCCCTGGTTGTGCTGTGTATGTTTAGCCAATCAAATTTTGAGATGGCAACACCAAGTCTGTCATAATTAAACGTTAGCGGTTTCACAAACTCTATTTGGCTAGGGGGCGGTATGGGAATTATCACAATATGAGGAAGAAAAATGCAGTGTCCCTGTGGCCACTGCTTCTGTCGAACAGACCTTTTCAGCCCTAGATTAAATCAAAATCTATGGCAGGAATACAAAAATGGACAGTCTTGACTTACTACATTAGCTTCAAAGGCAATGATAAAAACAGAACTAAAACTCACGGATAATCTGTACGACAGAGTAATTGAAATCCTGTCGAAGAAAGAAAGATTGATAGATTTTGGGAACAAATAAAAATGTTTTTTTTCGTCAGAAAAATTTGGCTATAATCCTTATTATTAGTGCAATTTTATGAGGTTGTTATTGAATCTTTTTATATGTGTCTTAGCTGTGGCTGCAGTAAATGTTTTACAGCCATAAAATAGATACTTAGGGTTGGATTTATTCAGACGTAGCACTACTGAAGTCCTAAATGTGAAATGCACAACTGGTTTCTGGGGAAGGCAGGCATAATCCATGCATGTTTGCTAGGATACTTTTTGTTAAATGAACTCAAGCTATATGAAACAACATTTGAGCTTGTCTCACTTATTTGTGGAAACAGCTAAAACAAGTTCATGGCCCCAACCCGAGAACCTCCCTTGATCATTAGCCTGAAACTAGAATAAATCATTATGACTTGGTATCAGCATCGACTCATGTTTACTCATCAAAACTTTTGGGTTCCCATGTTCTGGCTTCTTATCAGATATACAGTATCAAGAGCTCTATTGGATTTACATGAAAACCTCTGTTCTTGTTTATGTCAAGGCCTTACACTGATTTATCTTTTGGCACTGCAGGGTATTTTGTGTACATAGCTTATGCTTGCTAACAGATGTGAGTTTCAGTGTGAAAGACTCCAGCTGCTTTCTGTGGGAATCACTCCAAGAGTGAGGGCAAATACTAAGAGACTCTTGTTGTTAGTGCTGACAAGAACTTTCAACCCTTTCAAACCGCAATCCACAATAGAAAAAAAAAGTCAACAATAGCCATATCATGTTTTGAATTTGTGCAGGTTACATAACTGCATTCAAACTTTTTACATGATTTTATCTGTTTTATTGTTATTTTTACTGAAATTCATTCACATTTAATAAATCATGACGTGGTTCAATGTTTTTTCCAGTATGTCACCATTTCTGCATCTTTTCTATGCTCATTTATTGAACAGACTTATATTGACACAAAGAACCCAATTTGTCTAGACTTATGCTTAAGATGTTAACCAACGTTTCATCTCAACTAATGTTTCTTAACTGCTCTAAACCATCCACCCTAATGACTAGCTGCGACCCAACCAAGAAAAAATAAATCTACTTCTCAAATGTATCAAGTAAAAAGATTTTGCAGTTTAAAGCAGATATAGTGCAATACATTCAGCATTGAATAAAAGACCATCATAACAAAACGACTTAAAGTACCATATACACTTGCATATAAGCCTACATCACATATACATTAAATGACACCATAAAACTGCTTTAAAAATGAAATAAATTTAAAATGTGTATGGAGTGTGTACCTAAAGATAGCCATGTTTTTTTTAAATTGTGTAATTAATAAAGATTAATATACTGGTAAAAAGCTAAAAACAGTTAAAACATTTGTTGTACCTTCCAACAGCGTTTCAATGCCAGACCTTCGTACACCATTTTCATATTTTGCAATCCTTTCCTTCTTTTACTCGATCGTTGCTGCCACTTTTTTCTACTTTACCTTCCCCTTATTCACAACTTTATTGGGACCTGTTTTTATGGGCAGTAAAAGGAAATAACACCAACATAATCTCAATAAAACGAGGCGTGGTCCCTCTCAATCGTGCGATTGACTGAACAGGAAGAAGAGATCTATCAGGCCATTTTTGACATCTATTGTTAAGGAGTAAATTTGAACCAGTGTTTTTTTTTTCTTCTCAGCAAAGCCCGGTGACCCACTGAAAACAGGTCCGCAACACCTTTTTGGGTCCCGACACACTGATCTATACTCGCGCATTCTCATCACAAGAAAACCTATCCAGCACAGAGAGTGTGTGTGAGGGAGAGAGAGAGAGAGAGAGAGAGAGAGAGAGAGAGAGAGAGAGAGAGAGAGAGAGAGAGAGAGAGAGAGAGAGAGAGAGAGATAAAAGTGCTCTCAAGCGCCCACACATTCATATGCATGGGCAACTGACAGACAAAGCAAGAAATGAACCGTATATTTCAATGTACTCTGCTATAGAGTGATGCCTTGCTACTTGGACGCACGAATACAAAATCAATATGTGTGTTTTTTGTGTTTTTTCCGGATTAGTAATTCATCGTTGAATTAATGAAAAACGAACTAATACATAAAAGTGTAGCTGTAGCGAGCAGAGACGGGAGTCGTAGGCGGAGTGTCAAAAGAAGGTGCCAACGAAAGCTGCTTTAATGACATTTAAACTTGCAATAACAAAACAAAACAAGAGAGCGGCTCGAGCCGGCCGAATTAAGAGTCCCCCTAGGAACTCGCTAACTAAACAATGGTTCCGTGGGTGAATTATGTAAAACCCACTACACAAGCCCCCCCAGAATTCACCCATAGTCAAAGTCTCTGTGCCTGGTTGGGACGCTGACCCGGCCACTGCGGGTACAAGGAGCTGGACCAGCGGGTGGGGTGAGAGCTTGTGGACTCAGTTTGAGAGCCCACAGGTGCTGGGGGCGGAGGGTCAGAGTGGGTACCCACGGGGCCGGAGGGTCGTGTCGCAGGAGGACGGCCGCGCCGTGGGGCTTGGGCCAGTTCCAATGGCTTGGACATATCCATGTGGGCAGGCTTAACCCTGTCCACGGAGACAGTCTCTGGCCTACCACCAATGTCCACGACCATGGTCTTGTCACCATGCTGCAGGACCTTAAACGGTCCATCATAAGGAGGGCGCAATCGTCCGCGGTGGGCATCGTGGCGAATGAAAACAAAACCAGCCGAGCGCAGGTTGGAGGGAACCCGTGAAACTGGCCTGCCGTGTCGCGATGTGGGGATAGGCACAAACGCTCCTGCAGTGCCCTGCAAGATGGACTTCTCCCTGGATGCAGCCCAGGGTGTCGTTGGGTCTGGGATGAAATCACCTGGCACCCGCAGCACTTGACCGTAAACCAACTCAGCTGAAGAGCACTGAAGGTCCTCTTTGGGAGCGGTCCTCAGTCCCAGCATGACCCAGGGTAGCTTATCGACCCAGTCCCCATCGGTCAGGCTGGCGCGCAGGGCCGCTTTCATCGAGCGGTGGAACCGCTCGCACAACCCGTTAGCCTGGGGGTGGTAGGCAGTGGTGCGGTGAAGTTTGACTCCCAGGCTCTCGGCAACCGTGTTCCACACCTCGGAGGTGAACTGTGCGCCCCTGTCAGATGAGAGGTCTGCAGGGGGTCCAAAACGGGCGACCCATGTGCCGATGAACGCCCGGGCCACATCGACAGCTGAGGTGGAAGTCAGCGGAACTGCTTCAGGCCAACGGGTCGTCCTGTCCACCATCGTCAGGAGGTAAGTGAAACCGTGTGAAGGGGGCAGTGGGCCCACCAGGTCAATGTTAACGTGGTCAAACTTCCGTTCGGGGATGGCGAATGGTACCAATGGGGCCTTGATGTGACGGTGCACTTTGGCGCGTTGACATGCCACGCATGAGTCGACCCAGTCCCGGACGTCCTTTCTCATCCCTTTCCACACAAACTTCTGGGCCACTAGCTTAATGGATGCTTTCCTGCCAGGATGAGACAGGCCGTGTATTGCCTCAAAAACAGCCCGACGCCAGCCAGCAGGGACAAGCGGCCTAGGCCAACCCATTGAGAGGTCACAACAAAGCTTGGCCCCTGAGTCTCCGACCGCAACCTCCTCCAGCCGCAAACCAGTGTCTGAGCTCTTGAGCGTTTGGATGCCGTTATCAGAAGCCTGGTCCACACTCATACTGGAATAATCAAGCCCCAATTGCACAGCGCTGGACAGGCAATCCGCAACCACGTTGGACTTCCCAGCAATGTGCCTGATGTCAGTCGTGTATTCCGATATGAATGACAGCTGGCGCTGCTGGCGGGCGGACCACGGTTCGGACGTCTTGGACATGGAGAACGTAAGAGGCTTATGATCAACAAAGACGATGAACTCACGGCCCTCCAAGATGAAACGGAAGTGGCGAATCGCCAACCAGATGGCAAGTAGTTCTCTGTCGAGTGCACTGTATTTACGTTCTCTGGGGACCAGCTGGCGACTAAAAAAGGCGAGTGGCTGCCAAGCATTGTCAACCCACTGCTCGAACACGGCACCCACTGCTAGGTCTGATGCGTCTGTAGTCAGTGCGACTGGGGCTCCGGGGGTTGGGTGAGCCAGCATGGCTGCCCGGCACAGCGCGGTTTTTGTGTCCTCGAATGCCTTGGTCCTCTCAGCGGTCCATTCAACAGCTTGATTGGGTGACCTACCCTTGAGGGCCTCGTAGAGTGGGCGCATGACATCAGCGGCTCGGCGAATAAACCTATGGTAGAATGTCACCATGCCGAGAAACTCCCTGAGGCCCCGTGCTGTTGGCGGCTGAGGAAAGGTGGAGACGGCCTCTACCTTAGACGGTAGGGGGGAAGCCCCATCCTTGGTGATGAGATGCCCGAGGAAGTGGATGGAGGGTACGCCAAAAACACATTTCGCGGGATTTATAATCAGGCCATGCTGACTGAGCTTGGTGAAGAGGTCTCTGAGGTGCTCCAAGTGTTCCTCTTCTGAGGAACTGGCAACAAGGACGTCGTCCAGGTAGACGAACACAAAAGGCATGTCCCTGAGCACTGAATCCATCAGCCTTTGGAAGGACTGAGCGGCATTTTTCAGTCCGAACGGCATCCTGAGAAATTTGAACAACCCAAATGGAGTTATCACGGCCGTCTTCGGTATATCTGAGGGATGCACTGGCAGTTGGTGGTATCCCCGCACTAGGTCCACCTTGGAAAAGAGAAGTTTGCCCGCCAGGTGTGCAGAGAAGTCTTGAATGTGCGGGACTGGGTAACGGTCGGGCGTGGTAGCCTCGTTAAGGCGGCGATAGTCCCCGCATGGGCGCCAGCCACCGCCTGGTTTTGGGACCATGTGTAGTGGAGAGGCCCAGGGGCTGTCTGATCGGCGAATGATGCCGAGACGTTCCATGTTAGCAAATTCGGATTTAGCAGCTGCCAGTCTTTCTGGATTGAGTCGTCGGGCCCTGGCATGAACAGGGGGGCCCTTGGTTTCAATGTGGTGCTCAACCCCATGTCTGGTCGTGGAGGCTAAGAAGGTGGGCTTCGCCAGACTGTGGAACTCAGCGAGGAGCCGGTGGTAAATATCACCGTCCAAGAGAGAGCTGGACAGACCCTCAAAAATCCCTTTGTCGCGGACACACGCGAGAGAGGAGAAATTCAATGCGTCAACAAGGCGGCCATTTTTCACATCGACGAGTAATCCATTGGCACACAGAAAATCTGCACCGAGAAGAGGAAAAGCAATATCCGCAGTGACAAAGTCCCATGTAAACTGCTGACCCCCAAAACACACGTCCACTGTCCGTGTCCCGTATGTGCGGATGGGGGTGTCATTGGCAGAAGTTAATGGAGGTCCATGTGTTCCCCCCCCCACATCGTCCACAGTGGCAGGGAGGACGCTCCTCTGGGCGCCGGTGTCACACAAGAACTTTTGGCCGGAGATGGCGTCCCAGATGAACAGTAGCCGGTTTCTTGCGCCTGCACTCACGGCCGCTACAGAGTGCAGGCCTTGAAGTTTCCCGTCGCGTTGGAGGTGCAAGGGGGACGGCACTTCTTGGCCCTGGGCCCAAAACGTGCATGGTAGTAACACAGACCTGACACATTCTGATCGTCAGTGGCCGTGCGTGCCTTGCTGGCTGGGGGCGTCGCACTTGATGGTGTGTAGGTGCATGTAGGGGCCAGCACCTCATGTGTGTATCTATGTGTGGCCAGGAAAAACCGGTCCGCTTCCTCTGCCGGATCTGTAATGGTTGTATTCGCAAGCGCCGTCTGGACATGCGGCGGCATGTGACGCAGAAAAAGTTCAGTGAAAAGAAAATTTGGCTCTTCGGTGCCAAGCAAGTTTAACATCATTTCCATGTGATCCGATGGCTTACTGTCTCCTAAGCCCTGAATAGCAAGGAGGCGTCGAGCACGCTCAGAACACGACAGTTCAAAGATTCTGAGGAGATATGCCTTCAGTCCCTTATATTTATCCAGTTCAGGAGGGGATGTGATGAAACTCACCGCTCTGGCTGCAGTTGAGCTCCCCAGAGCAGACACCACGTGGTAATAGCGAGAGTCATCATCAGTGATTCCGCGCAGGGCGAATTGAGCCTCTGCTTGTGCGAACCATGTTAACGCCGATGACTCCCAAACTCGGGGAGCTTGAGAACGGGCGCGTATGCCATGTCGGTATGCTCAGTATTATGCACGGCCTCGGAAACTTCCACGAGACTAATGTCGGGGTCACCAATGTAGCGAGCAGAGACGGGAGTCGTAGGCGGAGTGTCAAAAGAAGGTGCCAACGAAAGCTGCTTTAATGACATTTAAACTTGCAATAACAAAACAAAACAAGAGAGCGGCTCGAGCCGGCCGAATTAAGAGTCCCCCTAGGAACTCGCTAACTAAACAATGGTTCCGTGGGTGAATTATGTAAAACCCACTACATAGCTACCGAATTTAAAAGACTGATTTTTTTTAGAGTGACAATTGGCGTCGTCTTTTGGTAATCATAGAAACCATTTCCTTCTGAACACAGATAAAAACACTATATCTGCCCTTTATTGTGGTTGGCTAGCTAATTTCTGGTTTGGGCTTTAGCATACATACTCATGTGCGTAGCAGGTTTATGTCAATATATGAATTACAAATATGCTGATTTGATTGATGTACCCCTTTTTGTTTTGGATTGTAATCACAAGATAATTTATTTGAATGTTTATTTGAACAAACGAAAGTTACAAAGGGGGAGGGGGATGAGATAATCAAAGAATAAATTAACTCGCAAGTATATCTTTAAGATAATGTATGACAATTTTTCGGACTTGTATATTCTGGCTCTTGTCATCATTGCAGCCAGTGTTAAGCTCCTTGTGTTACGGGTGCAAGTATGTGCATGTCTTAAAAACGCTTGAATAACCTTTTCTGTTTTCAACTTTTTGGGGGTTAGGGTTGGCTTTTGTACTCTACTGGAAGCATAAAGTGACTCTCAAACTACACTCTCCTTTCCGCCATTCCATGGCCCGAACAGCTTTGCTAAAAGTCAGATAAAACAACTCAGGCGCAGTAGATATTTTTCAAAGAGCCCTTTGAATTCAATTGGGCATTGTTAACATATACCTAATAGAAAAAAATGTTCTACTTTCAACATTTTAAGGACCCCCTCAAACTACGCACTACACCTTTAATTAAAAAATTCACTAAAAACTATGATATGATCATAGAGTATTTTCACAAAAAACGGTCAACAAAGTACCGTCTTGTGCGACAGACTACATTATTTGCAATATGTGTGTAATGTTACAAAAGACACTTTATTTCGTATACCGTGTTCCAAGTAATGCTCACAGACTTTGTGTGAATTTTTTGAAGTAGTAGTATCGATATCTCCTATCGGTATTGGTGCTTACTCCACAGTTGATCATTATTGTCTGAGAAAATAATGCATAACCCAACCTAATAACTATCCTGCAATAGCGATTGTGTTTACATGTAGTCGATAACTGAAAAAAAAAACGATTTGGTTTGGTAATGCATACTTTCTGTGGAACACAAATAGGAAAACAACTTAAATGACACAGCAAAGTATTATGTTCTATGTGTTTGTGATTGAGGGTTCATTCATATCTATACTGTTTATTGTTTGACTTCATTAGCCACCATAACGCTCGATATTTTGGACTAAAGAATTTGTTTTGACCATTTTAAATTGCCACTCCCTGAAACAGTCTACTTTAAAAACATTTATTTCATCCAGTCATTTTTCCAATTCTTATTCAGTCTTTGTGGCAAAGATGGCTTTGCTTTTATCTGTGTCTTAATCTTTGCGGAATGTATACAGAAGCACACATGGAATCCTTCAAGCTAAATTGAGAACGGGGAAAGTGATGGTTGCAATTCTCTGGCTGAGGGGAAAAACTTTCGAATCTCAAAGTGGGCAATTGCACTTGCGGTTTTTCTGAAATAGGAGCGTATAAAATGCCTAAATTGGTGATATGATCTCATTTGGCGGTGATCTCACCATTTTAAAAGATATCTGGAAAATATGCCTGCAAGAAGCTGATCAGTATCCGTTTTTCCCATGACAATACAGAACTTTGTGTCGGCATGTCTTGCCTTTTTGGAGACAAAAAATACAGTGGTCCCTCGCTATTTCACTGTGGTTACTGCTGGTTAAATGCTTGGCTGATTTTGAATTGACTTGAATTGTCTTGTGCATCGTGCATTTAGTTTAGCAGACAGCAGACAGAAAATGCTATCATGGGGGAGAAGGGCTGTGTGTTTGTTGGGTGGGCGAGGCAGGCTGTTTGTGCAACTGTGGAAGACTGGTGTATGCTTTCAGCCAAAAGCCAGTGTGGGCGCACAAGTCAATAGGTCCACCCAAAACTAACGGTGGCATCGCGCTTTGAGCGGCTCATTACAACAAATATATCAATTAAACCATACTCCGAGGGAGGTCAGAAGAGCACAAAGAAATGGTGATCCCCGGTGGGGGCTACATGGATTATTATCGGGTTGAGGCAGCGTTGGGAGAGAATGTCTTTGCAAGGCTACAAGTCCGGCCTACTGCTGCAGCCAGGCTACATAACAACTGTCACAAGCTGCAACTGCCAAACCTGTATCTCAACAACGCCAAATACATCCCCCATGAAACGGATGCCCTGGTGCTGCAAATAGAAAGAAAACTTTAAATTTGCGGCAGTTGTGTTTTAATTACTGCAGAGACCTGGCTCATTCCGAGGATAACTCGCATGCTCAAAAATCCAAGGGTCCCAACAGAGATCTATGGGTCCCCAGAAATTAGTGTTATCGAGGTTGAAATTGTAAATTGGCGACAAATATATAATATAAATCTATACATTCATTCAGTTTTAATCATCACAATTTGTTGGTAATACAGTCGTTCGCTTCAACACACGTGTTTTCCTAGCCTCTCGTGTTTTCCTAGCGATCTTCCGAAGAATTTCCGTTTTTTCGTGCCGGAATTATTGCCTTTGTTATCACTTTTCGCATTATGTTTCAACTTATTACTGACACTAAAGAAATTACCAATTTTGTGTTGATTTTCACCTTAAATCGAAGACAACCACCACAACAATGACGTAATTGAAGCAACGAGATCTCGTTTGCCGAGATTGGCCTGCAGACGAAAACACGAACCGTGAGACCAAAACAACTATGGCGGATCTGCCTGACAAAAAGTTTGGAGTGCGGTAAATCTTTGTTAAGAATAAAAGTAATTGGGTAATAATGACAATTTTGTGTCGAAAAAGTTGCGACGCGGGGACGCACGTTGATTTGACACTATGCGTCCCCAGCAAAAATGATGCAACAAGGACGGGGGACGCGGGCAAACGAGAACACTGCTATCTTGCAGCTAGCCAGCCGCTCTCTCGCTTTCTTACAATGAAAGGAGAAGCCCTCTAATTTTGTTGTACTTTTGCATAATGACAATAAAGAGCACTTATTTAACTGCATTTCTGTATTTCTTTTGTAGATCTATAGTTGTTATTTTGTTACAGTTGTATACTGAGTAGGGAAGGGCTTCATCTCGAGGTAAATTTGATCCATATGGGGTATTATGAAGGTGTGACACTATTTTGCAGATTTTTACTTTTCGCGAGGGTCCTGTTTCCGATAAACGCGAGATTACAGTATGCTGGGAGATTACAATAAATTAATGTGACTAATGAGCAGGATGACTTTTTAAGATTTTTATCCCAACCATAATCTGCAACGCCTCTGTGCTTGTAGTACATTGCACCAGACTCTGAGTTAACTATACTGCTTGTTCATTTTCCACATATGATGTTGAACTGCTCTATTACTGTTTTGCGTTTGTTTGGGGTGGGATTTTAGTTTATCATTGTATGGAAAATCTTTGAAAAGTCAATAAAAACTGCCTTTTGAAACTTGGAAAAATTGAGTGCCCCCCCACTTAACTAGTGAACGTATAATATTTTATAATTACTTAAATGTCCATGTGTTCAGGAAATTGACACTAAACCATGCATTTTTCTTTTTTTTGTCCTCAATCAATCATCACACTTGTTCTTGCTTTTTGTCCAAACACTGCATTGGATTTGACATCGGAAAATTCATTCCCAAAGGCTGCGATCATCTGATTTTTGTATGCAATATTTACCACATGGCAAAGCCCTTTACTTGTAACCACACCACAGATGAACCATTGGTAATTTGCCAAGACAGTCAGCAGAATAGTAACGAAGGCAACTGGGAATCTCGATTGGATACTTTTCTCTAACAAAAGTAAACTATTTTTTTTCCAGAGTAAGCAAAAAAGCTGTGTTTTGTACATTATGGTGTGCAATATCTGTTCTTTTTGAGATCCAACACAAAAAAAACATGTGGCAAACACATTCTTCTGCTGGGGCTACTGATTGAGTAAAAGAAAAACATATTTAAAAGAGTATATATATTTTCGTCTTGTATCATAACTTAGATAAATGTACTATCACAAGAGCTGAGTACAAATGTCCATTCATGCTCCCTAACCCTGTTTTGTTAGTTGGAGAGACAAATAATGTGACCCTGATTTGTAAAATGCAAACACAAACACAAACAAAACCGCAAATTAAAACGTACGTAAAAATGCAGCACACTAAATAAGTAAAACGCCCACACAAACACAAAGCACGCACACACAAAACAAGTAAACAAGAAAAAGAAAACAAAGGCAAACCCTGCTGCATTCATTGAAGAGCTATTGCAAACAAAGACTACCAGCTAACAAGATGGACCTGACAACAAAAATCACAAACATTAACAAAAAATAAAAAAAACTAAACAGTATCTTTAAACATTCCATGTCAAAACTGAGATTACAATTTTCTGAATTGACCAGATGTGTTTTCATATCATTGGTTTGACGGTTTCTGAGATGGTGAATTTAAAAATGTAAATTACTTTTGGAACTGCCTTTATACTGTAGTATGTGGTTGGTTGGTTGGATCCCTTAACAATTTCCTTTAGTGTGTCTTGGGGCAAGTACAGGCTGGTGGCACCCATCCTTCTCCAGACCCAAATATGTTTTAACCTGGTTTTAAACCGGGGACATTATGCGTATTAGCTAAATGTGCTAACCACTGCATTACATGACATGTTAATGCATATAGATATGGGCGGCACTGCTGCTGAGTGGTTAGCGCATCCGCGGCACAGTTCTAAGATCATGGGCTAAAATCCAGCTACCTTCCTTCCTGTGCGTGGTGTGCATGTTCTCCACATGCTTGCGTTGGCTTCCCTTGGGCGATCGGGCTTTCTCCCCCATTCTAAGAACTTGCATGTCAGGTTAATTGGCCTGTCCAAATTTGTCCCGAGGTGTGAATGAGCGAGTGCGTTGTCCGTCTCTGTGTGGCCTGCGACTGGCTGGCCACCAGTTCAGGATTTCCCCTTCCCACTGCCCGAAGATAGCTAGGATGGGCTCCAGCACTCCTGCGACCCTACTGAGGATAATGGATGGAATGGATGGATATGTACTCTCACAACAAATTAGGCAGCAGGAAAAGGGGGCGGTGTGAAGAGTGATTTCCTGCTGTTGCCTGAAAATGGTAAAAGTAGTCAAGTCAAGTCAAGTCATTTTTATTTGTATAGCCCTAAATCACGAAGAGTCTCAAAGGGCTTCACAGATTGTTACACTATATTACACAAACTATTTTCAACCGACAAGAGGAGTAGGTTATTCGTATGCAATGGAGTAGAAGTGAGTTTTAAGTTTAGATTTAAACATTTCCACTGAGGTTGCAGATCGAATCTCAGGGGGAAGAGCATTCCACAGCACCGGTGCCCGAATGGAGAACGCTCTCGAACCAGCAGAAGACTTCTTTGCTCTCGGGATCATCAGAAGACCAGCACTCTCAGATCGTAGGCTTCGGACCGGGACATAGTGGCAGATCAGATCTGAAAGTAAGGAAAAGCCTGTTTCAAATGCAATTCAAACACCAACCCAAATGCCAAAAAAGAAAACAAAAAAGATTTTTAGTTTATTAGAGATTGAGGAATGAGCTGACTGAAGCTGCGCTTATGACCTTATGCCAGGAGATGGTGGCAGAGAGTAGCAGTATCTGAAGTTTCAGACATCACCCTTAAACTGCACAATCACCAACAAATGATAATGAACTGCTCAACAACACATATCATATCTCATTAATAGTGGAGTTCATTGTTTAAGGTGTTCGTAAAAAGTTGAAAGTTAAATATTTCTCCTTTCCGTATGTGTTAACAATAACCAACTAAGTATAAGACACCTTTATGCTTATTTTTCAAAGCACCTCTCTGCTTTTATCGTACCTTTAGCAGAGCTGTTTGGGGCAAAATACATTAGGTTAGAGGAATGGGGGGCTGGACAGTGACATTGTGCATTTCCTTGTTTTCTTTCTATTTGTTAGTGTAGAATGAAAATGGTGTAATTAAGAAGAATCATGCCAACCCAAACACCCAAAAAAAAAAAAGAAATGCAATAGCTAGTACGTGCATCATGAAAACCCTTACAGAGGTTGCAACGATGACACAATCCAGGAGATGGCGGGCGTGAGTAAAAAAAAGTTAAAATTCCATCCAGTGAATTTCATAATGTTGCCATGTCAAAGTATGGCTGTCTTCTATGTTTAACCTACTGGTTCGACAGCTGGCCCTCACACACACAAGCAGACAGTGTCGTAGTCTTACATGTTCCAAGGGGAAAATAAATCTTGATTGATTTTACAGTCTAGTGTCATCAAGAACTGCTGACCTCTGCAGAGACTCAGTTGGAGGTCACAGCCTCTTGGACATGATCGCTCACTCTGCAAGATAAAGAAGACTAGGGATCACTCCCGCTGAAACATGGAAAGAGTCTTGCTTCAAGGGGAGAGGTCACCGTGTATCAAGAGGACATGTTTTTCCTCAAGGGCAAACCGGTGTTCCTGGGGGCAATACCCTTAAATGCCATGCGGAGAGTGGTGCAAGATTTTTCATTGAACAACAGAAAGCAAGAGAAAACAACTAAAAAGTCTAAATACCACCATATTTTACCTTACATAACATCAGGGTACCACGCACAGTAGCAGACTATGCAGTCAAAACTGCAATAAAACTACTACACAAGCAAATGACAGACTTGTCCCTTTATGTTTAGAGTGCTCTTTAAAAATGTATAAATGAGAATTGTTTTTGAAACAACACTCCCATATGTCAGCATCTGCAATGAGGGTTGTATAAGACCCTAAAAACTCTTCTGATTCCCACCACGCTTGATGATTTTGAGGATCATGATTGCCGCCAGTTGGACAAACTTTCTGCAAGAGTGAGAATAAACAGAAACCGTACTTGCTGAATTATGGAAGGACTTGCAAAGTATCAGCAGTATGGCAAAAGAACAGAACATGCTGTTTTTCCAGGGGGGTTGGCAATGATAGTGGTCATGAGGAATGTCAGCATCTGTGTTTGGGATTTTTTTAAAGTGTTATGGCTCATTTTCCATGAGATGTGCTCACGTGGATCACACACGTATGTGTCCTCCCTCATAGACAGAATATAGCAAGATTTTCAAAAATGGAATGCATTTGGCTGGTTACGTTCATAGCTAAAATACTCTCTGAGTAACATTTTACAGCTGGGAGATCAACTTTGCAGTCAATAAAAAAAAAAGCTTTTCAAAAACAACAACGTTACTGATCAGAGCAGCGGACCCCTTCGTGGTGCTCGCGGGCATTTAACTGGTTCTAAAAATAGCACACATTTGAAAAATGATTTCCTGGGACGGGTGATTTTTAAACTGGCATTTTTGTGGTTGGTTAAGTGGTCTATTTAATTTTAATTCAAACAATTACAACCTGGTAATAACATAATATTAAAACAAAAACATAATAATAATGTGATAGGTTGTTGTTATACAAATGAATAGTAAAATGTCATCATTACTCATTGCACTCACCTGTGTCTGCTCGTTTGGCGCCAGCTGCTGCTAATTGCCTGATTGATTCCTCTCCTATTTATACCCAGTACTCCAGTCACTCCTTGTCAGTCTGTCAGCGAACCTCTGCATAAGCAAGGGAAGCACTTTGACTGTGGCTCCCGTCTGTCCCGTCTTCATCTGTATCCTACTCGTCTGTTTCTGATTTCCCGTTCGTCTCCGGCTATTGACCCCTTTTTGACCAAAGACCACGATCTGATCTCTCGCTCCGGCTATCGACCCGTTTTGCCCATTTGACCACGCTCCAATCTCCCGCCCCGGCAAATCCCTCACTTCCGCATTCTGATCATGCTCCCATCCCGTGACCTGCTTGCTCCCCCTGTCTGGCGTTTGTTTCCTCGACATCCCAATAGACTTTTGTGTGAAGCGTTGCATGTTTGGGTCTACCATTTGTTCTGGTTCCGACAGAAAAATGGTAGTCCTTTGGCTAATCAGTAATAAAAAAGTAGATCTCAGCTAGAAAGCATGCGAGTGGGTTTTTCATCAGTGAACTGTTAACCTGTTATCTTCATTCAAAAATTTGATGTTTTGGTTCATTCCTTTAACCATCCCTTCAATTTGCAAAACATAAGATGCATATCTCTGAACAATGCATACTTGGCACAAATGCATAAATCAATATATTGATATCGGTATAACTATGAAATGGGACATGGTGAACTTTGTTATGACTCTTTAGTTAACCCTGTGATCATTTTAAAGTGTAGTACACACTCAAAACAAGAAGAAAAGACATCTTGCATAGAGAACAGCAGAGCGAGCCCTCGGAAAAGAAATTACAAACTGTTCTAAAGTCCTTGCCTTGAGCCCCTTCTTTTTTATGAAATTTCTTAGGTTACAAAAGCAGATCTGCCCTAAAAGGTGTGGCGTAAAAGAAAAGCAAATTGTCCACTAGTGACAATGATGTAAGCAGTTCATTATTGTCAAAGCAACGAACAGCAGTGTACAATGATGGTCAAAATAACGAACTGACATCCTATCCAATCTGCCTTTGCAGGTGTCCAAAATCATTTAGTGTATTTTTATTCTATTTATTTATTTAGCCAGTATAAACCATAAACATGACATACACAAGAAATCATTTGACACACAAACTCTCTATAATGACAATATAATAGATTTAAAAGAATAAAAAGACTAGAGTAAAAAAGATATCATAGTGTAAAATACAAGGTAATTATATAGAATAGTTTAAAAAGAAAGAATATGCAAATAACAAGACTAGAGTAGAAGAGGTCGGAGGAACGCCGTTGGCATAATAATACTATACCGTTGGCCGTTAAAATACAATAAACGAATCACCCCTGGAAGGCCAGATTTCATCATTTTACACTATGGGAAATCTAGCTGCACAGTTCCATTCCTACACTTTTTGGGGGGCTGGAGAGGGATAGGCACCACCAGACTGCACTTGCCCAGAACACACTACAGGAAATGGTGCCCCTGTGACCCCAGTGGCTAAGGCATATACCCACCCATCCCATACTTATTCCCAAAAAACGGGAATATGTATACAAGTCAGCATTTTTTATTGTCTCTTATAAATAATTACCCCGTTTTCCTCCTTTAAACTTGATTTGAACAGCTTCCACAAATCCAAATATCTGATGACCGCACAACTCAATTTGAACTTGTAGGAGTCCCTACAATACTTACAGTACTACTACTACTAATAATAATTTTAACAATAATTAATAATAATAATAATATTGCATTTGATTAATGTGGTGCTTTACTGGAAACCCATAGATGCTTCACTGTGGGTGCATTCATCATTCACACTTTGGTGGTGGTAAGCTACAAACATAGCCCCAGCTGCCCCAGGGCAGACTGAAGGATCATGGCCTATAGGATCACGCCTTTCGCCCCTTCTGACCACCACCGATGATTTGCACGTTTCATGCACCAGTGTGAGTGGCTCAAGGCAAGCTGTGAGAAGTTTCTGGTCCGTGGACACAACCTACTCTAACCCGTGAGCCATGGCCACCACATAAAGATTAAATGGGACTCCTGTCTTCTAGTCCCTATACCATGTAAGTTGGCACGTCTCAGAACATCACCTGTAGACCCTTCAGGTGTGTTCGACAGGTTCTATCCAGTCAGTTTGTTCTACTGCTTTTGTGCTGTGTATCAGATTATTGTGTTTTGCCCATTTATGCCTCTCTTCGAAAGATCAAGAAACCAACCACTTAGGATCAAACTTAATGAGTAGAGGTTGAGTGCAGGTTTCTTCACCTTAAGTGTGGAGCTGAAAACAACCCAGAAATGCATTTGTTATGATGTATTTTGCCACATTCCCTTCATGTTGCAAACACAAATAATGACAATATTATGGAAATTGGATTACGTTAATGATTTCATTTTTCAAAAGGTAACTAGGAACTGTAACGGATTACACGTTTTAAGTTAAAAATAAAGGAGTACTACAGTAATATCCTGTATTCGGAAAAAGGGCGCATAAAATACAAAATCTAACTTACAGCAATGTCCGGATATTTTGACATCCCGAAAAGAAAATGTTCGTAAGTCGAATGGTCGTAAGTAGGGAAGCGTCTGTACCTCCTTGTCCTCGCACAACTGAAAATCTCTACCATTTACAAGCACATCAGCATGAAAGAATAGTCTTTCAATCTTTTCTTGGTCACCCATACAATACAAAAGGAAATTCAATAGAACTGATACTTCCCTAAAGACCTGATAAAAGATGTAATAGACCACAATTTGAACAAAAGTGGTATTTCCCCCAAAAAAAACAAAAGCGAGTATCTATCTTTTTGAACATTTTGGTTTCTTTCATGATTGTGAGGGAGTGGTCCATAGCAGGAAGATTATGCTGTCCCTTTTTCTCCACTGAATTTAGGGGGTTGTTTGCTGGTCTGGGATACAACAACAATACTTCAATGCCATTCTGATGGCTGTTGTAATATCAAAATTTGTCACTACATATATACCTGTTGACATAGCCATCCATTCAATTGTTATTCAGACTTTGCTTTGTTTCAGGTAGTAGTTTTAGTTTACAGTTAGGAAAAGTCTTTGAATTGTATTAACACTTACCAGACCCAGTCTAGACAAAAGGCTGGTGTGAAAAAGTGATTGTTTTTTTCCACCAGCTCTAAAGTTCTGTTTTTATCATAGCACGCCATCCTAGTATAAAAGTACATTTCAGCCAATTTTTCAGCCTTGTTCTGTCTGCACAGTGCCCAGATTATTCTGGATACAAACCTCAACCTCAAGACAAGGAACTGCTCAACTGCAGCACTTGTTTTACCCATCACAGGATGTTAAATTAAAACGTGGAGGAAGCGAAGTAATTCCTCTTCATGGTTCCATGACTTTAGATCTTTTTTTCTCTTTTATTTGTGTGCATGTGCATGTGTGTTTTAGTTCTCTTTAGTATAACTCTTCTCAGAAGTCACATCTTCCCCCTTGTAAAGTCTTAAATACATTAAATTACCAATAATGTTGAGTTCTTCAACCCTGGGCTCACTCAGAATGCTCTTTGTCAATTTCTCTCCAAAAGACAAACTTTTCAGCGGCTGAGATTTTGGGTTTTGTCACCATCCTGCACTCAGGTTCCTGTTTTCTGTAGGCTCTCTCTCCATCTCTCCCTCTGTCTCTTTCGCTCTCTCTCCTGTCTCATATGTCTCTTGACTTTACCTTATTTGGCCACTCACCTTAAGGTTCAAGTTTCCTCATCACAGCTGTGGTCACTTGTCTTGATTTCATCTTGTGTTTTCCCTTTTATCACAACTTGTCCTCTTCCCTTTATTAGTTCACCTTACCCTCGGTGCTTTGCTAGTTTGTTGTCTCCCTCCTAGTGTCCCAGGCACCCTTGTCCAAGCGCTTTGTTCTTTCACTGCACAGAGCTGCTTTTTTGTGTGGAGGGTTGTTACGTTATTCGAAGCATCTTGCAAAAAAGCATTTCAATTTCGTGGAAGCATGAAACTACAGCTGAATTTGGACCCCGAGGCAATTTTCTACCCAGCACTGCCCTATACAGATTAGGTTTGCATGAATCTGCTTCAAAGTATTAATCTTTTTCAAGTGCCACCTGATGAACTCCGAGATTGTTGCCTCCGCTGCTTGGGGTTACTTTAACACCAACCGCTTACCTGCCTATTAGATCATGATCGCTGCCTCTGGTGTTCTAGAATATACTGTTGTTTTACTACCTGACTTTCTAAGTACCGAAACCTACCTGTACAAAAGACAGCAAAAAAACAAAAAAAAATAATCTGTCAGCATTTTTCTTGGTTCTTTCCCCACTTGCAGTAAATTAGTGTTGCTTATCGTATGTAGCAGTCCACCAACAGCAACTTTCACATCCTATTTACACGGAAGGCAGAATGAAAAAAAAGGACATTTTGTAGCCGCTTTCATCCATCCAACATATTTGCCTTGGAGAGATTGCGTTCTTATTTGTGTCAACCTGTTAATTGAGTTCTTTTCTTTTTACTTGACATTTGTTCCATGCTTACTTTTTGGGATCATAACTGGTTGATTCTTTGTTAACACAAACGTCTGCGTTTGAATCATATAGGAAAGGATACAACATAACGTGTCGCAATATGAGCAAAAAATAAATGCAAGATCGAGAATAACATTTGCTGGTGTATCATAACAATATTACTGATCTACGATGACGTTGTCGTCTGCTACAAAGACGATAGGCGTCACAGCTGGAATTGTTCTGACAGAAAATAATTAGATCTGCAAAAATGTATGCGTTATTAAATTTAAAATTTAAAGTGGTCAAAAAAAAAAAAAAACACATAAAATGAAACATATTGGGTGATAGTTTTTTTGTTCCCGTAGGAATTTTGCAATGACGTGTCCTTTTTGGGGCGGCATGGCTGCTAGGTTGGCGCGCAGCTCCACAGCGCATAGGTCCAGGGGTTAATTCCACCTACCGCAACCTCGCCGTTCGGAGTTTGCAGGTTCCTCCCCGTACCTGCATGGGTTTTCTCCGGGCATTCAGGTTTCCTCCCACATGCCATAAAGGTTAATTGGCTGGTCCAAAAATTCTGTGTATAACAACAGGCGTGTATGAGTGAGTGCCCTGCGACTGGCATTCAGTTCAAGCTGTCCACTGCCCATTGCTTGAAGATGGCTGGAATGGGCTCCAACGCCCACACAACCCTTCTGAGGAAAAAGGGCGCAGAAAATGGATGGACGGATGGATGGTGTCTTTTGAGCTTCCTTTGGCGACTTTTTTGAATGCACACGCTTCATCTCCAATCTATGATACAGCAAACCCCTAGTATTGAATTATTACACTGTTACATTTAAACAACATTGTCATTTGTTTCACTTAAAACCTGACATTTCCTTTATTCTCAAACAATCGAACCTCATTAACACACACTTGCCTGCACACGCGGTCAGAGGAAATCCTACTGTGCGTCTCAGTGAGTTGTCCAATAGAAACACGCGCAGCTTCACTTTTGTTTGCATGGGGTGAAGGGGATACAAAAAGGGGAAACTAGGCGGGTTATTTAGCCCTCATCTTCCCTCCTCCCATTCTTCAAACCCGTGAAGATGCACACACAAAAAAAAATGTTTGACCCGCCCCCTTTTTTTATTCCCATGGATCGTGTTACTTGAGGCCCTCGGACATCTGGTACCCCGAGTAAATAGTGACATGTCGTTTGCAAACGAACCGGCTTTATGAGCCATCTCTTTCAAGTGAAACACGAAAACCGGCTCTTCATCGATAAGGAGTTGTGCCTTTTGTTACCAATTGATGGACATATAAAGGAGCTAATTTTATTGCGATTAAGCAGTTATTCAAAAAACTCATCTTCCGAATATTGCATGTATTGAAAACTGTTCTGTGCTCCACCATAAAGCTTATTACGCCCGGATGAAATGCCAAATTATCAACGAATAAAATGAGAGACGAAAGTTCAGAAGAAAAAAGGGCCAACATAAAAACGCCAAAGTCTATATTTTCATGCTCGCTCAAAGGTGATTTTTATACAAGGCGCAATGTTTTCGTGCTTTACTGATCTATTACATTCCATATGAAGTTGTTTTAGTAGCACCGGCTCGCTTTGAAAACACTTTTTCTCATGCTTTCTCGAATTCTTTCCTTCTCTTTCTTTCTCTCTGATTCTTTCTTTCCTCTCATTTTTCCTCTCTCTTCTTCCCTACATCCTTATCTTTTCATCTTTCTTTCTCAGTCATTTTATCTTTCTCTCCATATTTATATTGTTCTCTCGCTTTTTCGTTCTCTCTCTATATCTCCATCTCTTTTTTCTCCCTCTTCATCTTCTTTTCATTTTCTGTCCCTCTCTCACTGTCCTCTCTTCCTCTCTCTCTCTGTCTGTGTCTCTCTAGCTTCCTTTTTGTCTTTTTATCTCACTCTTTTTTCTCTCGCTCCCCTCTATTTCACTCCCTTCTTTCTTTTTCTTTGTTTCTCTTTTTTTCTCCATTTCTCTCTTTCACTTACACTCTCTTTGTTGCTCTCACACTTTCTATTTCTATCTCTTTCCTCCCTCTACGTCTCTCTTTCTCTCTCTCCCTCTCTTTCTATCTTACTGTCTTTTTTGCTCTATCTCCCTCACTGTCTCCCTTCTTTCTTTCTTTATTTTTGTCTCTTTTTTTCTCTGTCTTTCACTTTGTTATTATCAAGGCACCTGTGATTTGCCAAGATGAGTGGCATCATATCGGTGTTGCTTGCTTGGTAAACAATTTGAAAGTTTAACTTGGGTAAGAGTTCAACATTCGTTGAAACACTTAAGGCTATTACAGTATTGTAGCATGGGATATATATATATATATATATATATATATATATATATATATATATTTCTAACCCAGAACCATATGGCTAGAGTCAAGAACACATTCCTGACTCTTTCTGGGAGATCAATACAGAGGAGGGGATTCCCAGCCCCCTCGCTCAACCCAACTGATGTGTTGGAGTCATTAGGTGACCAAAACCCCCAATCCCAACCCCTAATGGCAAGCGCCAAGCAGGGAGGCAATGAGTACCAAAGTTGTAAGTCTTAGGTATGACTCGGCCGAGGCTTGAACCAGCAACCTCGAAGTCTCGGAGCCGGCGCCCTACCCCCAAGGCCACGGAACATGATACATTCTCAAAATTCATTCATTTGGTGTCTCATTACTATTTTTAGTTATCACCAAGGACTAAAAAATCTTAACAGCCTTTTGGGAGCCGAAAGAGACGGCTCTCTTTAGTAAACCAAGCAGGAAGAGCCGGTCCTCGAAAAAAAGCCGGAATTTCCATTCCCAAACTAAACAACAGTGCGCGCTCCCGCTTTTCAAACGCACGTTCTTAGAACCTACTCCACTCTTGCCGGGACCACTGAGCTCTTGTTTTCTCTGTGTGAGTCTTCATCTTTTGACGAGAGATCATGTGGAGCCACTGCGCGCGTGCCCTCTTCTCCCGGCTTTAGCTCTCTATGCTGAAGGAGGACGCGCCTCCATTGTGACCGGTGCGCCTGACTGTACCCGAGTCCGGTGACATTGGACGCGACACTTTTACTCAGTGTGCACCTCATTCAGGCTGCAGCTCCGCGTGAGGACAAGGACGGATGCGCGTCTAATGCATGAGTGGAGCGCTTTTTAACTGAAATTTCCGCCAGCATGGAGACTGTAGAGAAAGATTGCGGGGCGCTGGGTGGATTGTTCCAGGCAATAGTCAATGACATGAAGGTAAGAGATGCGTTCAATGTTGCGTGGCACCAACACAGTTACAGAGTGATCTCAAATCATTTTACTGCCTTTGTGTCCTCCGTGCCCCCCTCCTCCACTCCTGCAACGCAAACAGACCCGCGGGACAAAGTGGGAGATGAAACGTGTTTTTAGTTTCCTTTGTGTCATTTGCATAATGTGCAGCAGGTTCCAACCGTTTGGGAAAGGATCTTAAAACAGAAGGACTCTTAGGCTAGAGTAGGGGACCCTTTTGACTCAGAGAGCCAGGAAAGCAAACTATTTTGATTTTGTTTTAGAGCCAAACTATATTTTTGAAAAAAAGAGGCACTGTGTAATATTAGAAGTCTGGATGTCGCTGCGTTGTGTGCTATAAATTACCAGGAAATGAACAAACTACAGATACTCAAAGTGACACAAATTCACCCTTTAACTTCGTTATTTTACTGCCTAGCCTTTTGCGAATGAAATTAGAAAAAGGAAAACCAAAATGAAGGAAAGGGGCGGGGGTTTTGTAAAAAAAAAATAAAAAATATTGAGAAATGGGAAAAAGAGAAAGAAGAAAAAGGAGGAAAACGGAAAAAAAGTTGAAAGACCAAAACAGAAATTGAAAAAAAGAAAAGAAAATCCAAGACTAACAAAAAAGGGAAAGAGAAGAGAAAGGGAAAAGGGACACAAAAGAAAAATAGATTGGCACAAACAATAAAAGATGAAAATAGAAAAAAAGTCAAAAAAAGAAAATATGAACTAAACCATAGAAACAAAAGAAAGGGAAAAAAAACTGGAAGAAAAACAACATTTTTTGTGGGGTACATTTAGTACAAATGTACAAATTTAAGAAAATGCACATTTATATGATAATTTATGTATTTTTGCTCAGAATTCAAATTAATATTGCTTTTAAGAAAAATATTTTCTTGTATCATTAGGAGTTAAATAATTCGCACTGTCACTTTAAGACCCCTTCCGCTTACCCAATTAAATTGCTAACAGTGCTTTGCTGGTGTTTTTGAGTGTTTACAGTTGTTTCTGTGGGTTTTTACCATACATAGTCTCAACAGTGAACATAAGTTGTTCAAAGTTCTCTCATATAAAGGATTCCATAGAGACGTACGGCCAAAACGGAGTCTGTTGGTGTAACATTGTTATGGTAAACTGTAACACTTTGCCCTATATATTTTGGACTGAACAAATGTCCTACTGTTTGGCTTCAGCTTCTCATTAACTGAAGTAGGAACAACAGAATAAAATCATATTGACCCCCATTTGATCTCAGAGTCAGATGTGTTCATGAAAAGAGCCATATCTGTATCGCAAGCCATATGTTTCTGACGCCTGGGCTAAAGCTACATATAGTTTTTAAATGGGAATTCATTGTTATCGAATGAAAATCTCCATTTTGAAGTCATAAATGGTGACCCATGTGAATTTAGGAGAAAATGTTATGACGTGGTGAGGGGGGTATTGTGAGATATCCCAGAGTGAATTGGGTATTTGAGGTGGTATCCTTGAATTAAAATCGATGTAGTTAAGGCGGACAGGAGTACTGTATTTAATTATGTGTAATCTCACTATGATACTGTTTTTATTCACAGTACCAGACAATCAATAGAGGATGAACAAAACAAAATAGTCCTCACATATGCAAATAAACACAAAAAAGCCCTCATAGGGAAACTACTCTTTGGATGGACGGATGGATGATGATATATCAGACTTTAAAGGGCATTCAATAAATTCATTGTCAATTTTATATCTATAGTTGTCAAAAAAATGATTTAAATAATGGCCTTATATATTCAACAAGGTTTGTCACTTTCAATTCTTAGTTTAAGCTGAGAAAAAGTCAAACAACAAATGGACCAAATTATGCGCATTATGACGTTGAGGGATGGTATTGCGAAGATTAGTGTATAAAATATGTGATTATTGTAACTATTATAATTATTGATATCTGACCCATGTAATAAGTATATCCATGAGATTTGTTGTAGTGGACACAAGAGGAGCTATCTATAAAATGTATTTAATAAGGAAGATAAAGGGGTAGGAAAAATAAGCATCTGCTTCTGATTACCCCTTTTCGAACATGTTATGTGACATTATTCTGTTGTTGACTCATTGTTTTTGTCCTGTTTTTATTTTTATGTTCGAAATAAAAGTTTTCATTCATTCATTCATTCATTCATTCAATTAAAAAATAGGGGTGTGCAGTATGAACAAATAGATATGGTATTTCCTGCACACGATTTTCACCTTTTTATGCTCTGACCCATTTTCATGCACCATTGTTAATTTGTCATCTTTGTCACTGTCTGGATTTCTTTATTTTATATTAACACATCTCTGTTAGAGAACATACATATTACCAGGGGCGATTTTAGGTTCAGAGCTTTGGGGGTGCCGAGCAACCCGAGTCTGGCTGGTTAAAAACATTTTTTTAATTATTTGAATTCAATTATGATAACATTTTAGTTAAAATATTTTGCAATAGGCTTTCATTTTAAAAGTTTGTTTTTCAATTGATTAATTTGTTTTAAGGCAGTTTTTATTCTATTAAATTATGGCACTTTCATAATGTAAATGGTCTGCATTTATATATCGCTTTTCAAGTCAATGAAGACCTCCCAAAGCGCTTTAAGATGTGCTTACCCATTAACACACACTCACATACAGATAGCAGCGTCAGCAATGCAAAGCTACTCCTGCTTATTGGGGGCATTAGGGATTCAGTGTCTTGCCCAAGGACACTTCGACATATAACATGGAAGAGCCAAGAATCGAACCTGCGAACGAGTGCTTTACCTCCTGATCTATTGCCGCTCATAATAACATATTCTTACCGTCTTACACCAAGCCTACACAGACTCTGCTGCTATGCCGCAAGTGACACTAGCCAAGCAAAAAGGGTGCAGGGAGGGGCGTGAGAGTGGTGCTAGGAATCAAACTGACTGAACCATTTCAAGGCAGTGGAGTATTTTTGACGCTGCAGATATAACAATTTTTGTTTTGTTTTACTTTTTTTATATTTTAGACGGTGTTTATCATATAAACCTATCTTGTTCTTTATTAGGGAGAATAGACTTTTAAAAATGCTATAATTTTTAGGGGTATTTGGGTTGAATTTGGGGGTGCTCAAGCACCCATGTTTAATACTTTGAAGTATATTCATGCAAACTTAATCTGTTCAGGGCAGTGCTGGGTAAAGAATGGCCTGGGGGTCCAAATGCAGCTCATAATATTATGTAATACATTCGATTTTTTGGATGTCTGGCTTTCTTGTCATTGTTTGCCAAACTCTTTCGTGGAGTCGTTTCCATAGTGGCAAATGTTTGCATCCATTATCCAGATTTAAGTGTGTGTTTGTTGTGCACATGGGGACAAGGGTGCAAGTGAAGAGAGTCAAACCCGGGTGGTCCCTGCTAGTTGACGACGACAGATGAAAGTGCGAACGCGTTCATAAATCGTGAGAGACGGTCTCCCCTAAAAAACTGTTGCTGCAACTGGTCTGACTTTCTATTTACAAGAGCTTTGCAAGTTGGACAAGCGTGTATCGTTATTGATCGCTTACTTGCGGGGGTGCTATGCCTTCGTACTGACTGTTTTTGGACAAATGTTGGGCTTTACTGAAAAACAGTCAAGGGATACAGTTACCTCATTCAAAAAGTAATTCCGTTACTCCCCAGATTACACCCAAAAGTAACGTGTTACTCTGAAAGTAACAATTTAGTTAAGGTTTCATAAGTGTGCTAGAAATCCTTGAAAATGCCCGAATTTTAGGTGAAGTGCTTGTTCTTGCCATGTTTCTTAGGTTAGGTTTTAGGCTAGGGTTAGGAGTTAGGGTTTGGGCTTTTAATTAGGGTTTTAAACATATTTTATAGTTCCAAATAAGAATCAAGGCTAGGGTTGAAAACTAATGTTTAGGCTGCCTATTAGGGTATTTAACTGGATTTAGGGATTTGAAATAGGGCTTACAGTTAACTTTAAGCGTAGATTTAGGGTTAGGAACTACATGCTCCATGTTAAGGTTATAAATTACTGTAAGGTTCTAGAATAGGTCTATAGCTAAGGTTATGGTTTGTAGCTGGGTTAGAAACTAGGGTTTGGTACACTGAAAACAAGACAAGACTGAGGCAATGCTAGAAAGAGACAAGAATGGCAACAAATTCCAAAACGTGCCAAAAAACAGGAGTGGTGATTAGGGTGCAATCAGGGCACGTGACACTAGGTGTGAGTGGAAATCATAGCCAAGGAGGAAATGGCCAAAAAAGGAAAAGGAAAAGTGAGAGGGGGAGAAAGACAAAACCAAACCTGACAGCCAGACTGTGACAATTTTAGGGTTCCAAAATAAAGTTGGGCTTTGAAACTAAGATTTATGCTCTCCTTCTTTTGATCAGCTTCTTTTAACAGGACTGGAAAAAATGGAAAATTGGCTTTGAAATTCCTTAAAAAGGGCTTGAATTTGGCCATGAAAAAGGTGTACGAACCCTTTTAGTTACAAATTACTGTTTATACTCGCATTGAAGCCGACCCCTTTAAACTGCTTTAACCCCTTTCTTGTGTTACAATCGCCACCAACCAGTTTAGGATTTTAAATGTATACAAAAACCGCACACATTTGTTTACAGCATCAAGGCTTCCTAACTTTGTTATGAATGTCTTTTTTAATAAAATAAACATCAGTACATCATAAAATGCTCTGAAATTGTATTTTTAAGATTGTTTTCGACCTGGCTATAAAAACAAGGTAATGAAACCCTAAATACCAAGCTGTCCACTTGTGGTCGCTTCAACTGTGTTGGAAGCGACCACAACTCACCAAAACACAGTAAAGCCTTTTTTGAAATGCCCACATAATCAAAGAAATACAAAAAAACATGTACACTAACTGGTGGAATTTGTGAAGCTTTCAAATTGTGCAATCTTGAGAGCTTGCAAACAATGTTCCCTCTAAGCTGCGTTTGTGCGCAATTGCGCACTACCCAGGGCTTTTCCGCGCACAAGAAAATCTAGCCAGCTCACAAAAATGAGGGCTCGAAATTGCTAATTAAAAAGCGAATTTAGTCAAAGGTACAGTGCATGAAGGTAAAAATACACGGGTTCCCCTGACACTGTGTTCTAAATGCAATATTTTGAAGTCAATGTCGAAGTAGAACGAAGTTGAGTAAAGTCAGTAGAGTCTTTCGAGAACCGGCTTCTTCGGCTCGCCTCACTAAAAAGAACCGGCCCTAGCGGGTCCCAAACAGCTCTTCAGGTTGTTTTTGCTTCTTTAATCCCTACACGACCAAATATGATGTAAAATTGTGCACAAAATGACTTAAAGGAAGGGGGGGAAATAGAACAAAAAAGAAAAAAAATACCAAAATGAAAAAGTAGTGAAAACCTGAGAAAAAAACGAAACAAATGAGAGAAAAAGAGAAAAAAGACCAGGAAAAATTCAGAAAAAAGCCAAAAGAAAAGAAAGAAGCAAAAAAGGGAAAAAGGGTAATAGAGAACAAAAAAGCAAGAAAAAAGTACCAGCTAGGAAAAAATAAACACAATAGGATGACCCTCAATACCAGTAACGGCGTAAGATGAAAATGACATTATGAAAAAAGGAGAAAAAACAGGGAAAAGTTTGTGTTGCATTCAAATAATTTCCAATTATATCAAGTTAATCTTGTTGCCAACATTGTACCTCCACTTAAAAATGTAATTAAATACAGTTCTGTATCGTGCAACCAACTAAATAAGCCCCCAAAAATGTTAGTATTATGCGACAAAAGATACCAGGAATAAAAGAAATGGAAATCTTGTAAAAACAAATGACGTTTGTAGGCCCTGCAGCGTTTGCAATCATACATTAGTCAATTCTTTTAAAAGTGAAAAATAATTTTGCACTGCCGGAAACTCAGCAAAGTGTAACGTGATGTCATGTTTTGGACATGTTTGATAATGATTTAGTTGCCACACTTGGGATTGCTGTTGCTCACTGTTGTTTCAAGCGTTGCTTGCCGACTTTGTGTGAACGCTCAAACCCATGGAAAATTAGAGGGAACATTGCTTGTAAACGAGATACGCCGTCTATTTTGTTTCTGGTTTTCAAAGACATTTTCGTTTTCTCTCCAGGCATGGTGTATTACAAAAGGAATTTTACCAATAAAAAAAAAAAAAAAAAAATCAGCACATTTTTACCGCAACTGCCTACTATTTACTGCTGGTGACACATAACTAACTATGCGCATGTAAACTGAAACCCTGATTTTAGTATTGTTTTTTAGAGTTGTAAATACGGCTTGGATGGGAGTTTATACGGTAGAGAGAATAGCTTCATCAGGAGAAATTCTGTGTTCTCGTACTCTGTGCTTGAGAGTGCGCCACTGTAACTGTATTCAGTGTACTGTGTATGTAAATATAAACATGCCATCCTTCTTCAGTATTGCTGGTGAATTGAGGGTTGATTGTTCCATTGTGAGCGAAAGATATACTGTTAGCAATTGCAGAGTATCATCATTTATGAGCTGCTTTTAATAAATAGTGAAGTAATGCATCCTATTGTATAGGCAATTGAGTTACAAAATTGTATTAGTAACGTGTTACAGTATTCATTACCAAGAAAAGTAGTTGTGTTGCAGTAACGCGTTCCTTAGTAATGTGTTAGTCCATACAATGACAACTACAAGTGACAGAAAATAAAATGAAAATGTTGCTGGGAAAGAGACTTGTTTAGTAGTTCGGCCTGATTTACTGCGTATAATTAGTGTCTGTGCTAGAAGAACAAGGTTTCTTGCAGCATAAACAAAGAAGAAGATAATAGCCAAGAAAGAAATTGAGCATAAGCATAAGACGTTGGATAAACCAAATGAGTTTACATGAACGATAATTACACTTGTAACAGGAATAGCCCAACCTTATTACCAGTCGGAACAAGAGCATATCTGTGTTTCTATAAAAGTTTACATGGCATGACACTCCAAGAAAACCTGCAATTCTCTGATCTTAATCCGACATTTCCCAGCATGTGTACATACTGATTATTAAGAAGCACTGAGAAAAACATTTTTTTCTAAGGTGAGAGCAATAATGTTGAAAATTGACACCACACTGACATTATTGTGTTGGAATTGTAGTAAATATTAATATGCCCACCCTCATTAAACATTGTTTGCAGAGGTTTGCATGTTATGTTTTGAGCGAAGGTGGAACAGTTGAAAGAGCAACAGTTAGCAATCAGAGGACATTGTAACGATAATAATTCATTGTCTGCTTTTAATATGTCGTGGAGTATCGCACGATATTGTCAAGCCCTAGCGCAGGGGTCGGGACCTTACGGTTTGCAAATTTAATTTACAGAACACAGGATGGATGTAGTTTCTTTGTGCTGGCACATACTTAAGAGTGTATTATTGGGGCTTCCTGGTGGAACGGTGGATGGACAAGTTGTATTGTGGACGTATCATCAGTAGTATCACCCTGGCCACAACATTAGACGCTTTCACGAGGTGTAGCCAGCCACAGGGTGATCATGAGAGTTTCTTCAATAAGCAGCACACTTCTCAGCTATATAGGGTTCTTTTCTTTTCATGATTACATCTTGCTCTGAGACCTGGTCCGTGAACACTGCATCACTGGTTAAGAGGGCACAGCAGCGCCTGTACTTCCTGCGGAGGATGAGGAGAGCCCACCTGCCCCCACCCTCCCTCATCACATTCTACAGGGGCACCATAGAGAGTATCCTGACCAGCTGTATCTCTGTGTGGTGTGGAGGCTGCAGCGCTACCGACTGGGGTAGTGTGAGGAGGGTAACGAGGACAGCAGAGAAAATAATCGGGACTACACTTCCCTCCATTCAGGACATTGGCCAGAAGCGCTGCCTATCCCATGCTAAGAACATTACCGGGGACCCCTCTCACCCCCATCATGGACTGTTCACTCTGCTAGCCTCTGGGAAGAGGTACTGCAGTGTGCGGTGCAGGACCACCAGGCTCCGCAATAGTCTAGTCCCCCTGGCCATTAGACTGTTAAATGGTCAATCTAACATATAGTTAACTTAAATCTAAACGGCTGCTAATCTGACTTTTTGCACTACTGGCAGTTTTTTATAGCTTGCCACTCTTTGCACATTGCTCTCTGCACTATTGTAATTACAGCGTTATTGTTACAGTGTTAATGTTACTGTGTACCTGACTTGTTAACCTGACTGCCCATTTTGCACATCTGGTTAGCTACTCTTCTTGCACTATCGGCACTATGGTAAAATACTATACGTAGCCAAAATACAATACAACTTTATTTATATCTGTACATTCAAGGAAACTGTGGGGGTCAGATGCATCGACATTTCGTTCTGTATACACGTGTACTAGAATGACAATAAAGTAGATCTGAATCTGAATCTGAATCTGACATAATTGAGGCCATGCAAATTTTCTACATGTTATTCCAAATTTTGTGTGAGCGAATCCTAATGTCGTGCACTCGAAGCTGAGACAGCACTGTGGTACAATCCTGTCCAGTATATATATAGGGAATATTTATAAGTACAGTTTACAGTCAGGGTGTCACACCAACAGAGCACTAAATAACACACATATGGAAGCTTATAAAATAGTCCATGTTCACTGCTGAGACACTTAATGATGAAAACCTACAAAAAATATGTAAAGCACCCAAAGCAATTTGATTGCGTGAGCGGTGGGGATGGGCAGAGCTAGATAGATAGATAGGTAGATAGATAGATAGATAGATAGATACTTTATTAATCCCCACAGGGAAATTCACATTTCCAGCAGCATCCCTGAGCTGAGAACAATACAATAATAATAATAATAATAATAAAGCAAAGAGAATACAATATACAAATACCCAATGTGTAGCGTGTTATATATAATATGCGCTGTAGTTAAAATAGTTGACATCCTCGATTGCAGGATTTTGTCGCATTTTCACCCCAAAAACTTTTTTTATTGCTCCTTGAAACCATTATTCATGACAAAAAATGACGGTCAACATGGGCCTCAACACTCTTAAGTAACTGCGGAAGTGAGACAGATTTTAAGTGGTATATTTGTATGGGACACAGGCTCTGGCATTATTATTTCATAGATTTTATCAAATCATTAAACATCACACAATGAAATACAATGCACTGAGGAATAAGCTTATGTCTATAGAGTTGGTTTAACGTTTTTTATGAATTTTGTCTTAAAATATATGGTGTGACTCTTTCCCCCCAAAAATCTAAATATTTTGCTTTCATGGCTCTTTGAGTCAAAAAGGTCCCTGACCCCAGCTCTAGCGGATTGTCGGGCGTTGGTTTAGTTTCACACATTTGCTTTTGTTTGGTGTGCGCAGAGGGAAAGGCTGAGTCCAAAAGTATTGAAAAGCAGATGAATGAAGCTGAAGCCCTGAGTCAGCACTGTCCACATCTACTGTCCTAGACAGAGCCGTGACCTCATTTCTGCTGCCTGGCTGGTCAACACAGACCAGCTTTGCCCTGGGGGGCTTCACAGAATCCCAGTTTCCTGCCGTGATCTCAATTGTGTTGAGAAGACTGATTAACGTCACTGTCTACTGTAATCGCTGAGTGAACGAGCTGACAAATTGTTTTGATTCTACTATAGCCAGTGATGGGAATAACGCCGTTATAAGTAATGACGTTACATAACGGTGTTAATTTTTCAGTTAATCCAACTAATTTTTCCGCCTTTACAACGCCGTTACTGTTATTGACAGTCAGAAGTGATGCGTTACTTTGGATAAATTAGGAGAGGGGTGTTTCCATGGACGGGTGTTTACTTTTGTGTCACTTGCAAGAAAACCATAACCTACAACTGTAAACTTTAGGGGACACACTGCGCACGCTGAGTAACAGTGTGGCATTGTAGTTTCCTGTGTTATTTAGCCAATAAAATCACATAGAAGGATTGGATAGTCGCTTTATATTGTTTATAGTTGACTTTTGTTGTGAACAAAATGTTTGAAGTGCAGTTGCTATTTCTACTTGAGTAGTGTTTCAGGTTTTGAGAGTTTGGTTTTCTTTATTTTACAGTGCAGTGTTAAACTCGCTTTGTATTGTTAAATTGTACTTTTGTTGTGTGAAAATACTTGAAATAGAGTAACATATGACTACTTGAGCAATTGTATGACTATAGATTGTGATTTATTTTATGTAGTGAAATTTACTTTAACAAAATACTTTAGGTATACAGTATGCTATGTTTACTTGACCAGTCATCTCTGGTGTGAGAGTTAGATTTAATGTATTAGAGGCACTTTATTATTTTATTGTTTACTGTTTATTTTTTGTTGCACGTCAAGTGTAAGATACATCTGATGCTGGTAAGGTGCAATCAATATTACAGTGTTCTATAAAACAACTACTTGTCTGCTCTTCTCTATTCAGCTGACTGGAATACTGCTCAGAGCATTTCAAATTATTTGAAATACAGTTCAACAACGTATTAAGTAACAGAAATAGTTAATTTTCTTGGTAACTAGTTAGTTTTACTATAGAAGAATTTAGTTACCAACTCAGTTACTTTTTGGAAGAAGAAGTTGATAACCATAACTAATTACTTTTTTAAAGTAACGTGCCCAACGCTGACTAATGCTGACTGGTTATGTTACTAAAAAGAAACACACCATTTGTAAAAGTTTTCCCCTTGTCATCCATTATTAGAATATGTAGGGGAGGCTACTAAATTAGGCTAAATATTAAAGCATAACACTGAAAAACCACAATAAGCTACACATTTTAGTTGACATTATTTTACTGATCCGGCTTGCCTGAGAACAGAAAGTCTAGTTTTGTCCCAGAGTTTTACATCCCTGGTTTACGATATAAGAAAAACAGTGAGGTATGTGTTGTGTTATTTTCTTTGGTAAAGCTGTTAATCACCCGTGAGCGAAGCGCGGTGGAAAGGAGTTCAGATTTGACCGCCGTATTTCACAGGCATAGGGTAGGGTACCCTAAATGCCCCAAAAAGCTTCTTACCCCCATTTCAGGATTTTACTCTCCATCTGAACTCAGTCTTAATCTTTGGGTTTTCCATTCTAATGTGCCAATGACTCTACCAAATAGGACAATGCCACCAAAAATGATTTTGCAACCCAATGCTGTTGATGCTCTATTAGTGCAAAATCATTCTATATGAGCTTTTTTTTTACAAGTTAAATCACAATCGCAACATTTTAAGTCAGTGCTTTGATTAACGCCTGGGTTTCATTGCCTTATCAACATGAATAATTTTTGCCTGAACAGATGAAATTGGAACTGGCCCATTCCAACAGCATCAATACTAGTCTTGCTTGGTTACATCGGATTGAATGGTGCCACTACACATACCAAAATGAAGATTTGACTTCCTCGGCCTCAGTTGTAGTTGTACACACTGCTGTCCCCAAATTTTTAGCCTTCTTGACCTCAAACCCAACCCTGTAACAAGGTCCAACAGGTCTTTGAGTATAATTTGATGCAAGAGTTAAGTGCAAACTGCATGATTGGCCAGAACTTGCTTGCTTCAAATCCATTTTCTAACTTGATGACTTGATGGAGTCGTCACTGAATTTTACCAAGGAACTTTGATTAAAACTCAAGCATGTGAAGCATTTCCTAATATGACATTTCCAGAACATTTATAAAATATTTTTGTATGTTTCCACTCGAGTTGAAGAAGATATATTTTGGAAATAATCTCATTTTGAAGCTTTATATTGGAATATGCCTATTAAAAAGAGACAATATACATTACATTAAACATTATTAGGCTTTCTCTAACTCAGACGTAAACACACCAATTCAAAAACTTTAAGTTAGCTGCATACTTTAAATTGCTCCTCAATTTTCGCTTGACCCTAATGACATATGTGCCGATTGTTTATACATCAAGACAAAATAATCAACCAAGCAATGACTTTTGACTCCAAAATTGTTGCTATTATGGCACTCATAAAGCAAATTGTGCGTTTCTAATGGTATTTCTTCATTAAAATCTATGCTTAGTTTGCTTGTCGATTTGTTTTAATTTCATGTCACAACTCCAAAAAGCCAAACTGAAAAAAATGACGGTATTTCTGGACTCCTACAATGATTGTAAAAACTTGCAGTCATATCTGTTACTGACAGGGCTACAAAATTGTTGCAATTGCAATAAGTATTCGTGTCTGTATTTGTGTTTGGGAGGATTACTACACAACCAGGCCAAACTTGGTGAAATGTGAACCTAAGAAAGGAATGATTTATTTATTTTTTCTCGGCAGCTAGTGAATGAATGGAAAGACAATTTAGGATCATTTGAAGGTATTTTGTTTGTCTTTTTTGTACGACCCTATGAGTTAAAAGTGGTTGCAGTTGTACCACATCCTGTGTAAATCAGGAAGTAACATGTTAACTGTTAAAACAGATGTGCAAACAAACAAGTGGTTAATGTGTTCACTTGTAACACTTCATCTTTGGCAGAGTTCTTCATCTCCACCTTTCTTCTGATCTTTCTTAAAGCAGACTGTTTAATGCTTTGGCTTTCATTAAATGCTGTGACCTGTCAGTAAAAAGTGAATCATTCAGTCTTATCTTCCCCATTCCCTATGGGGGATCCTGCTTTAAATGTGTTTTATGTTTGGCTTCTGTTCTTCTAGCTCAAGGCAATGACTAATTACATTAGGTAAAATCAACTGCAGATTTCTTTAGAGACTTGCATGAGGACACGTAGTAATGAAAGCGCTTATGTGGATCTTACAGGATGGGGCAGTTGTTTAAATAATACATTAAAACAGAAGATGTTTAGGTACCTCCATTGAACCTTTTCCTGTCTCGGGGTAAAATGTGAATGACTATGCTGTTAAGGGTTGGTATGAGTGCTTAAAATTGTTGATAATTCTTGAATTTCAAAGTTGTGTTTTAAAAGATTAAAATGAGCTTGATTTTTTTGTGAAATGGCTGTAAATACTTGAAATTGTTGCCATCTTTCTTAAAAGGTCTCCTTAAAAATGATGCAGACACTCCTCTCTGGATGCTTTGCTTTCCCGTCGCATTTCTTTTTCATTCATGATTATCGGCCGCTGGCATTAGTTTGTTTGACATTGTCCTCTGAAACTTCCTCGCCCCAGACGGGTCACGCCCAAAAAGCCTGTTACACCTGAACATGGCACTATCAAATCTGTATTAGAGCAAGTATTATGTATTAATTCTGGACATTTATTACGTGACATGAAAAAATTAAGGAAACGTTTCCTAGTGGTAAATTGTATTGTCATTTTTTCCCAACACCTGTTTGGGAACATTTACACATGTATTCTTCAGATCCACATATATATTCGTGATTTACTCAAGATCTACATATTGTATGTTTTGAAAAATGCACGTGCAAGATTAAAAATCACTTTGATATACCGCAGATATATTTGTGGCTCTGCATACTATATGATTCACTTTTAATGGTACTGGGACAACTAGAAAATAGGCTTTGAAAGTCCTTTAAAAGTGCTTGAATTTGGCCACGACAATGGTGTGCGAACCTTGACTGATACAAGCCTGACCTGTGTGCATGTGAAACGGAACGAGTCACATAATGGATTAAACAAATTCTATAATGTTCAAGAATTTTGCAGTGTGTCATTTTGTCTTTCTTGTTCTGTCTAGAGCTCCTACCCAGTGTGGGAAGACTTCAGTGCCAAGGCTACAAAGCTGCATTCTCAACTCAGGTAAGGGGGCCCTTTAATGGGCAGCTTGACCTTCTGCTGCATTCGTGGAAGGTGGAGAATCAGATTTACTCCTTTTTGGTACAGAATGTTCAAGCTCTACTGTATGTCAAGGGTGTCAAACTCATTCTCACCAAGGGCCACTTTAGCTTAATCGTTGTCCTCAAAGGGCCAGATTTAACTTACAGTATAAATATAGATAAACGTAATTGGCATGTAAGATAATTATAACTACTCCTTTATGTAAAGTAACTGAATTTATCAGTTATTCAAGTCACAAACATTGAGAAAATGTCACTACACATATATAATGTTATACATTAAATGCAATGATACCTCCTACATACGAGCTACTTGAGCAACAAGGAATTGGAGATGCGAGGTGTCTTTTCAGCAAAAAAGGTTGCCCTACATATGAAAGAAAATCCACGTTACAAGTATTTGGAGACATTACCACCAGAGTCCAGGGCTTCAAAATAATTTCATTATCATCTCATCTATCTTTTTACTGTTTTTTATGGTCAGGAAGATGTGTTTACAGCTATTTATGGTTAACTTTGATGCTTTTAGAATGCTGGGCACTATTGAATTGGTTTTCAGTTTTTTTATTATTGGAAAAATTATCTAAAAATACGAGTTTAATAAAGTGCTATATTTCATGACACCATTCCATGTTTTCAGGACAACAATTTTGGCAGCCATGGCCTTTTTAGATGCTTTTCAGAAAGTGGCAGACATGGCCACCAACTCAAGAGGTAAGGCTGATTTTTGCAATTTTTTATTTATAATAATCAATTTAATGAGATATAATTTTTAGTTACCATACCATAATCCCTTGCTGTATTGTGGTTTACTTATTGCTGTTATGCATTGTGTTCTGCATTCGGATTGGCCAAACATTCGCCTCACCCCTTTTTTGCTTGTGTCTGCCTTTGCATCAGTGAAGTACGAAACACAGTTTGACGAATATACATTAAGTATGCGTAAATATTTCTTGATTTCAAGATTTTAAAAATCCATCATGTGAACAAAACACTCTGAACCAACAAAAGGACCGTCAGCCGGGTCCAAAAACATATAGTATATATATAATATATATACTTATACCAGTATATGTGTGTGTGTTTGTGTATATATATATTAGGGTGGTCCTTATTTTTCGACTTTTAAAATTTCATGCTCTGACCCCTTGAATATGTTCCAATATATACAAAACGTAATTAGGCAAAGTTTCATCAAAATCAAAGGATATTTAGAGGTCGCTCAAGGCCTCTGAAATTTTGGTATGAAAAATAAGGATTTTTCGCACATTATATCAGACCTAGTGTACAAAGTTACTTGTAACTTTTCTTGTGTTACAATTATAAGCAATGGACTGAAATTGGATGTTCTAAAACGCCGTACACATAGGGTTAAGATTTCCGTTTTTTTCTCGAAAATTGCCAAAATTTTACCATTTTGGGAAATTTCAAAGTCGTTGAGCTACCTCTAAATATTATCCAAATTGTTCAAAATTGCACACAGTGTGTTTTTATCGATATAGGAACATATCTGGGGGGTCAGAGCCCAATATTTCAAAAAAAAAATTTTCGACCCCCATTAAGGACCACCCTAATATATATATATATATATATATATATATATATATATATATATATATATATATATATATATATATATATATATATGATCTATGTTGCTTGTTTTTAGGAAAGAAAATTAAATGCAATCATCAAATATAACAAATTGCAATACTTGTAGAACCGTTATGGAGAATCGCAATATAAATCGAATTGGCACCTTAGTACCGTAACCAATTAAATCCTGAATAAGGCTAATTGTCCCACCCCTCGGATAAAACAAACCCGGGACGGCCATTTCATTTTTTTTAACTCACAATTCTAATCCTGCTTTGCTGCCACACTGCTGACGGAGATATACAGTGCCAGGCTTTGCTTTGAAGTGGAGAAAATGTTCTCTCAGGAAAGTGATCAGAGGTCTGTGAGCCTTCGAGCGTGGAATTGCTTGAGCTCGAAAGCTCTTGTTTCAAGGGTGGACTAGTCTGCAATCACTTTCTGCACCAGGCTCATAACTATTTATGGTCCATATTATCTAATTCCAAAATAGCAATCGCTCTCTGATATTTATTCCAAATGTGACTTTTGTCAAAAATACTTTAGATCAGGGGTCTCAAACTCGCAGCCAAGGAGCTAGTTGCTGCCCTCAAGATGATAGTTTTAGAGACCCCCACCTTAATAAGAACGTTTAAGAGGCAGTGTATATTATTTGACTACTAAATGCGGTATTCTATCAAGCAACCGAAAATCCCAAGTTAGAATAAAAATAAAACATTTTATTTTTTATTTATCTGCTCAGCCTTTTTAAGGGTTTTTGGCTACCTGTTGCAGCAAGATTGAGGACAGTTATGTCAACTTTCTCAAGGTGAAGCTCATGTTATGTAAAATTGATAGACATTTATTGATTTAAGATTATTTAGAAACAAGGCACATCTATTTGATGATTCATGTATTTCTTTCTGATTATATAAATCAATATTCTTTTTTTGAAGAATGGGATTTTTTTACCACTTAGGGGGCACCGAATAATACACGCTGTCCCTTTTAGTGCAGCCCTAGCTGATTATAGATTAATTTAGTAATGATTGATTGATTTAATTTCGGTTGAATATAGCACGTTTTTTTTTTATTTGGGGAAAAGAATTAAAAAAGTGAAAACAGTGGAATATTTGAATTCAAACTTTTTTGTCAAAAACACGATTTTGCCCAACCTTACCCAGACCCTAGCTCTAGTGGCCCCCAGGTAAATAGAATTTGAGACCCCTACTTTAGATCGATATGCTTTATTTACCCATCCATCCATCCATCCATTATCTGCACCGCTTATCCCCAGCAGGGTCGCGGGGGTACTGGAGCCCATCCCAGCTATCTTCAGGCAGTGGGCAGGGGACACCCTGAACTTGCAGGGCACACAGAGACAGACAACTCACTCGCTCATTCACACCTAGGGACAATTTGGACCGACCAATTAACCTGACATGCATGTTTTTGGAATGTGGGAGGAAACCAGAGTGCCTGGAGGAAACCCACGCAAGCACGGGGAGAACATGCAAACTCCACACAGGAGGTTTGATCTCATGACCTCAGAACTGTGCTGCACACGCGCTCACCATTCTGCCGCCGTGCTGCCCTGTGTTCAGAGGTTCAGGAGTGAGGCTGCACATAAAGTTGCCAATCCAATCTTATTGTTTCTTTGGTCTAATGAGGTCCACTGAGCTGCTTTGTCACGTAGCTAGCAGCAGTGGCAGCATCAGCAGACCGGCTACAAACACGGCTGATTAACACAGATTTCTTTTGGAGTCGATCGTTGAGAGCATTATGTAGGTCAGTACCCCGTGCGAGAGCACAGAAGAGTGTGTAACGCTCCTTGCATGAGTATGCGTACCCTAATGAAACCGTAGTAACATACACACACACACAGTATGCTTATATATAAAGCCAACAGCTGGTGAATGGATATGTGATCTGTGTACGACACATGCCTACATTCTTTTAAACGGCCTGTTTTAGTATTTTTACTATCTCCACTTGCTGCCCTTGTGCTTATACCTATACTTTATATCGCTAATTAAAGCAAGACCATTCAGTATGTCTCAAATGTGAGTTCACCCCTCACATTTCTGCAGAGATTTCCTTGTAGTGTTTAATTAAACATAACTGAAGAAACATTGCTTTGACATAATAAAAACAGGACTCTCGACAAAGGCCATGGCTGACTGGAAAGATATCCTCTGGTACATTTACTTGGCTCAGATGGTGAGATGAATATATGGCGGCAAATAGGTGAAGAGTACAAACATGTTTGTGTCGTGCCTAAAGTCAGGCATGGTGTTGGGAGTGTCATAGTTTGGGGCTGCATGAGTGCAACTGGTGTTGTGGAGTTGTATTAACTCAAGCTTGTACTGTGAAATACTGGAGAGGAGAAGGATCCCCTCCCTTCAGAAACTGGGTCCAGGGCAAAGTTCCAGCCTGACAATACACTTCTAAGATGACCAAGGCCTTTTTAAAGGATCTAAACGCAATAGAACATCGTTGGGGTATCCTCATCCTTCCGATAAGATCTCAAATATCCCCAGCTCTCTCAGGGAGGAGTGGAAGGCCATTCCAGAGGCAATTTGTGAGGCTCTGGTGATTAAGTTGGTTCTGCAAAATAATAATGGTCACACAAATTATTGAACTTCAGGAACTTTTATTTTAGGTTGTACTAAATTTTGTTACCAGGGGTTCAGCTACTAATGGCTGTATATTGAATTTTTAGGGGAAAAATAAATGTAAACTGCGATATAAGCTTTACACGGACTACCTTTCATTGTGACGAAGCGATGTTTCTTCAGTTATAACATAATTATGAAATCTCTACAGAAATGTGAGGGGCCCGCACATGCTCAAATAGACAGTGTGTATTAGTTAGTGCCTCCTAATGGTACAACAAACCTTTCATTCACTATTAAAACAATATTTATTGAAATAATGAGCAAAAATACACAAAATTTTATACAAACGAAAATACTCATAGGTAAAGAAATTTGTATTTCTTTTACACAGTGGAATCCAAACATGTGTATGTATGTATGTATCTATGTATGTATCTATCTATCTATCTACTGGTATCTCTCTCTCTCTCTCTCTCTCTCTCTCTCTCTCTCTCTCTCTCTCTCTCTCTCTCTCTCTCTCTCTCTCTCTCTCTCTCTCAATCAGTTTAGGCTGTCGGTAAAGAATCCTTAATATGGAAGCTCATTAAACAATCTGTTCACTGTTAAGACACTCAATGATGAAAAACCCACACAACAAACTGTAAACACCCTAACTTAAACTCCAGCAAAGCACCCAGAGCAATTTGATTGGGCAAGCGTAAGGAATGGGTGGACGGAGCTATACACACAGCTCAGGCACTCTACCGCCTCGCCCAGCGGTATCTGCACCGAAGGTAAATACGTTGGTATCCTCTTTTGCAGTATTTTGTTACATTTTTACAAAATAACTGTTCGCACCTTGTTTGGAAACCATTACCTAGGACAGAAATGCTGGTCAAAATGAGCCTCAACTTCTTAAGTAACTGCGGGAGGGAGACACATTTTAAGTGTTATATTTTTGTTGATATGTGACTTGGGCTCTTGCATTACTATTAGTTCAAATATTTTATCAAATGTCACACAGTAAAATAGAATGTGCTGACAATTTACCTTTCGTCTGGAGAGTGGTTATGGCGGTTTTGTTGATTTTGGTCTTAAAAGATATGATGTGCCACTCTCAAGAAAATATACATATGTATTTGCTATAAATGCTCTTTGGGTCGAAAAAGTTCCAGACCATTGTCCTAAATACTTGAAAAAAATTAAAAATGCATTCTGGAATATGGATGACTGGATGGATGTCATGTTGTCTGGTCAACTGGCAAGTCTTAAAATGGATGAAAGACACTACTGTATAAAGATATGTAAAGTTTATGGAGCCAAATTTCTGCTTGGAAAAGTTATAAAGTTTGATGCTTATAAGCCATGACTGACCTCCTGTTGGATACCATATTTACAGTCGAAGTATGTTTACAGCTACTGCTTTGTTTTTTTTTTTTTTTTTTTCAAGACTTACACAAATCCTTCTCAGATGTACACTGTGCAGAATAAATACAAGATTGCCAAACCTAGCAATACTTTGCCTGTTTCTTTTCCATTGAGAGAAAAGAGCATAAAATAGGGATTTTATGACGTCCCCCAATTGACTTGTGCTGCTTTTAGCACCAGTAATAACCTTATTTAGAGTTTTTGGTACACATACGCGCGCGTGTGTGTGTGTGTGTGTGTGTGTGTGTGTGTGTGTGTGTGTGTTGATGTGTTAAACTTCCATGCTCTGTGTCCCATTTTGACCGCTTCCTCCCGCCTGTGGAGTCCATTTATGGTTTTTGGTCACGGTTGCGTGTGTTTTATGAAGACAGAGGAAGAAGTCAGATGGTGCTTCCTTGCTGATGGATGCATGTCTTCAGGCCCATCTGAAGAACTATAACAGCTGGGTTCTATTAAACAGCCATTTTGAAATACAAATTTAGTTCATGTTTCCATGCCAATATTTGATGTAAGTTTTTATTTCTAAATTGGTCACCCTGTTGGTTTCTGTGACGACTACCATATTTATTCATGGAAAACGTGCACTTTTTGTACCCAAAAAATGAACTCAGCGTTTGAGTGTGCGTTATGCGCAAGGTTTTACGGTAATACATTACAGATTTGAGCAATGATTGATCAGTCGAAAATATTGCTGACCCCGTTTGCACAACATTCGATAACAGTGGGAGTTAGGGCTGCAACAGCGGTTAATAAAACCAATTTAAATCCATTTTTAAAAGCAATATCAAAATGGTTTTGCTCGTCGTTTTGTTTACCTTTTAAAAAAATGTATTCTATTTTTGATTTAAACTGCACAATTCTTTTATCCAGTACATTTAAGAAGTGGAAATGTATACTTGATTTGGGTCAGGGCTTCCAACTAGGGTAGTATGCTAGGTGTTGAAGACAGACCAGTTGAGAACCATTGGTCTAGTGCAGGGGTCTCCAACGTGGTGCCCGCAGGCACCAAGCTAATATAAAGTTGGGTGCCCACGTATCAAATCTGAACATAGTTTATTAGTGCTGCTTCATTGTGATTTTATAGTATAATTACATTTTTAGTGGTTGGCCAAGTCTATTTAACCCTACTTTAAATAATAACACGGTAATAACATAGTACCAATCAAGTAATAAGTTGTTATTCTAGAAATGCCCGCTGGTCTAGTGGTTAAATGTCTGTGCTCTCACTGCCGCAATCCAGTTTGAATCCCGTTGCGATAGTTCTCGACACAACTTCTGTGAACTAAAATGCTTCCTTTGAGCAGAGAAAAAGAAGAACTAAATTTGATACCGATATGTCATCAAAAAACAGGGGTGGGCATTATACAAGAGTGCGCGTGATACACAAATAAATTCAGGATATTATGACCTCCATATTAAGCTAAAGAGTGGTCTATTTCAGGCTTCTTTGTAGTGCCTCTTTACGTGTTTTGGGTTTTGCTGTTGCTATGCTTGCAAACATACCTCTTATTGAACTCGCCTTCCATTTTGGATGTGGTTCAATTAAAGAAAGGTCAAAGGGGAGCTGGTGGGAGATGAATGTTCTGTAAACCAATGGCGTACGGAGTTCATCTTCTCAGCGAGTCTTGTTAGGGTGGGGGTGGCGCTTGCAGTCGGGATTTCCACAGCTCATCGGCGTTCCGATAATCCTCTTAGCTCAACTCCATAACACACAGACTCAGACTAGCCTCTTGTTCCTTATGAGCGACCACACCAATTCTTCACAAAACCAGGGTCTTGGGGCAGTTTGCAAAATGATTTTCTTTTTACAGTGGTACCTCCTCTTGCGATCTAAATTTTGCTCCTGGATCATGCTTGAAGTTCGAATTGCTCGTATAATAAGCAAATTTTTTCAATATGAAATGATTAATAACTAATCAGTCAGCTCCTGTACTCCCATATGCATACCCGTGAACCTTAAATAGCTATAAAACATACCTTCTTGATCACTATAAACACATTTAATTAGTAATCTAAATCTAAACTAAATTTATATATAAATCCCGATTTGTGTGTGTGTGTTCGCATGTGGCTTATGAGCTTCGAAATGGCTGAAACGATTTTCATGAAAATTTAAAAAGTTGTACTTTAGGCCTCTGAGACTATCTTTAGCTTGGTTTTGTGTCAAAAGATCCCCAATATATACCAACAAAATCTATAAATATCAGCTCTCGTGTACAAGTGGCTTTGAAGCAGCATGCCGCTCTCTTTGCCACTCCTTAGTGGCTCCCTGGCTCCCAACCAACCACAGCCCCAAAAACCTTGCCCAAGTAGAATGTCCAGCAACTACTCTGATCGAATGCTATCCTTCCATTTAATCCAAATCTAATTTAATTCATCTAATCCAAACAACTTTCTAAATCCTGATTTGTGTGTGTGTACCTGTTTGTATGTAATATATAGGCTCTGAAAGGGCGGAACCGTTTTTCGTGAAAATGTACACATTTGTATTTTAGGCCACCGTTAGTGTCTTTGTGTCAAGGCACCCCCAATAAATGCCCAAAAAATCGAACACAATCTGCTTTTGTGTGATTTCCTTCGAGGCGTCTCTCACACCCCCCTTTGAAAAAAAAGATAGAAGTTCTCTTGGCCATTTTGGCTCTTATACATACAAACTTATACATACATATACATACATTTCGAAGTGACAAACAAACATGGATGCACGAAACAACAAACTGTCTAAACCAAACCAAACCTGACAAAGTCAAAATCAGAAACAAAGAGGGAAACTTGAAATGGGAAATGCAAGAAGCAAACTAACAAAGAAACCAGAACCTAACACAAGCAAACCTCACGTGGTGGAAATGACATTAAAATGCCCCGACAAAATATAAAGTTAAAAAAAAATCCTTTTAAATGGTTCAGGATAATTTGGTACAGGTGTGTGATAATTGGACTTGTGTGCCCTGTTCAAACCCCGGATGGGGCCCTCTGGTGGTGGGACGTTTGTCAGACCTTAACAAAATACACTCATTAATAAGGTTAGCAATTGGCAGAGGTTTGGCAGGCATGAGATAGAGAGACTGTTGATGATACGTAGCCCGTACTGTACACTTAAAATTAAAGCTACTGTAACTTTAAATGAACGTGCACTAAAAAAAGTATTACGCCGTCATCTTTATTTATTATTTTTTGCCTGTAGTAGTAAGCTGATGCGGTAGTAAGCAGTCTCGGGCGGTGAGCGGTCTCTAGTGGGAGCCTCTGGGACTGCTCATGATCTGGATTTTCCTTCATAGAGTGAGGTAGATTCTTCTTAAAAAAATTCTATATATTGTTTAGAGGTGATTCTTTAAAGAGGTACCACTGTGTTGGGACATCTGTGTACCAGACTGTAATGCCGGATGCATACCTTCCTTTTGGTTCACTGCTATCCAGTGTTTTTACTCCTCACTCATTTCCCGATGCACAATGAGTGGAGGCATGCTAGTAGATCAGTGTGTCAGTGAAGTCATAATCTGCTTCTACTCTGCGCCTCTCTGGGCTGGCAGATGGGACGGATATCCCTCGCAGCCATCTGGACAAGCTGGCATGGACGAGTTACGACCCCGGCCTTGTGTATAGCGAGATCAGCGGATTACTGTTTTACGCACTGTCCTTAACACTGTAGATTTTTTTTTTTTTTTATGAGTACGTCAAATAATGAATGTGGATGCCTGTGGCCAAGATTGACATCCATCAAGCCCTGCGTGTCATGTTTGAATTCTCGGATGAGGATGAGTGAGGTCATGTAAGCATCACAGCTGGATAGCCTTACCCCCTTCCTATGTCTTTTAGACTTAGTCAAATAATTTTGGGGGGATTTCGGACGACTGGTCGCTCTAATGAAAGGGCTTTGTCTAGTCTCTATGTCCCATGTCTGCCCAATGTAATACCCCAAACCAGTATTTTAAGCTTTATTCGCAACGGTTGAAGTCCAGTTAGATTTTGCGCAGTATGGATCAGTAATTCCAAATAATATAGCTTGTCGGCAAAATTGAAAATGTCAGTGACAGAGTGACACCGAAAGCGTATAACATACTAATGCGTTAGACAGACATTAAGCATGAGTCGTCATGTCGTGTGATGTACTTGTGAGATTATTATGTTTTATGGGTTGTTTGCATAATTTTGGATCATCCTACATTAAATTAAAGACTATTATTCCAGAATGTCATGCAGGCAGAGGTCAGATACTTTGGAACTTTATACACAGGATATGCCACAAAACACACAAGAAAGAACAACAAAGATAAGTTGAGCACAAAGACGTGCAGTAAGTCTATAGTCTGGTGAGGCACAGTCAGATTTACAAATTAATGAACCTACATCTTATTCGTCATTGGCTGAGCAAGATAGCAATAGATACACCGTAGCATTGAAAAAAAAAGAAAGCTTTTATTGTCTTAACCAATAAATTAATGTGCTGTTCCTTTTGGATAAAAGCTTCAATAGAATGGTAATTCTCCATTTTGAAAAAAAGTCCATGCATAGAGAAATCAATGATTGGGCTGCTTGACTTGCTGTTAGCTTGCTAATGCTATGACTAACTCTATTGTTTGGGGCTGAAGTGTGTACCAAATCACAATCATTGGTCTCACTATAGCCCTCTTCTAAGAGCCTACCTCTGCAAATGCAGATGCTCAGCAGTTTACATCACATACTAACTGTATTAATAATATTCACAATATAATATGAAAGTTCAGTTGAGCGGGGAAGAACCTTAAAACAGAATAAATATATAATAATTTAATATATCTTTATTTTATATTTCTATGATGCATGTTAGTGATTGAGTGAGACATAACGATTGCAGTAAAAAAAAAAACAGTGGAACATATTTGTTGTGCAAAGTGAAATAACTGTGCATGTGCAAAACATTTTTGTTTTTTCTGGAATTTTCAGATCATGTCACTGTTTGAAATTTATATTTGGTTGCATCTGATTTTTTCTGTTTCAGCCCTGTGATTCACTAACATCCAGTTTAGGATGTATTGCCTTATGAACAGAAACAAAAACAAAAAAAACTGCTTCATTTTAAGAAATAATAACTTGTTTTGATTGTGACAAAAAACATGTGACATGACATAATAGTGCGGTGAGATAATTTGACTTATCAAGATTCATAGCAACGAAATGTGTCAGCCGTTGGTTCAAAAGGAGAATTGACAAGATTTCTTTTGCATGAAAATTAACTTTTATTTAGATTTTGTAAAATAACTTTGAAACAAATGATGAACAATCCTAAAACCAGATGAATAACTTGATAAACTGGTTTTGGCTTGTTTGTTAATCTTAAAACAGGACTAAAATAACTTTTTGTCCTGATATAAGAGTTAAAGTCGTAGTAAGATTTTGATGCAGGTTGAGCTCCTACAGTATTTATGAATGTCATCCTAAACAGGGGTCAGCAACTTTTTTGGTGTGGAGTGCCACCTTCAAATTTCCTTGTTAATCAGTGTGCCACACCAAGATTAAGGACTCGAACAACATTTTTTTAATATCCAACAGAGCTGTAATTTTGCACCAGTCCAAATATACAACATGGATATACATTTTAATCGTATAACTCAGTGTTTTTCAACCCTTTTTGAAACAAGGTACACTATTATTTGTAAAAAAGATCCGAGGCACACCGTCCGTCGAAAATGTTTGAAAATGAAGTTATGTCAAATATTTCACTGTACTACCTAATGAGCAGATAATTAGCGTATAAAAAGAAGAAAATAATACTCAAAATAAAAAAGAATGATGTGCTTTCTGTTTTTGTTTTTTACAGTGCAATCTTAAACCGCTTTGTTAAACAAATTAAGTTATTAAATGTACTGTGCTACCTCAAGAGCAGATCATTAATACATAAAATAGTATATAAAAATCTACTGCCACCTACTGATATGGATGACTATTACAGTTCCTCGTCTGAAGATTGCAAAAATACTGAATAATGGCCTGATTTTTTTGGGAAAGATAAAATTGGGCAAATTCCAGCGGCACACTAGACAAGGTCCTAGGCACATTAGTGTGCCTCGGCACACTGGTTGAAAAACATTGGTATAACTGACTTATTTATCTTCCACTATTCTTGTTCATCAATCAACTAAAGAACAAATGTGAATAACAAGTGGAAAGGCCTGTAGCCATCCATGACTTCAACTTATTGCAAGAATTAACCAGAATCAACCATTCTTCATTAACAATGAACTACAATCAAAAACAAGTGCTATGGACAGCCACCATATCATTCATCAATGATATATTGTTGCAGAATATGTCAAAACTTGAAATAACAGCCGCAAAGCAGAAGGCACGCGCGCGCACACATGCATGCACGCGCGCGCCCACACGCATACATGCACACACACACACGCATACACTCACACACACACACACAAATATTCGGCGTCAGTAAATGGTTTTCTGTGGTTTGCTATGCAGTGAGCAATGTGATAGCTTGCTTCAGTGGTGGTGTTTTTAGCAGTGACAAAGGTTTTCAGGGTCTGTGTTGGCCGTTTTATTGTCTCTGCCTTGTCAGACTCATCCTTGAATTCATGTTCATGTTTTGTCTCGTAATCATGTTTAACACTTGATGTGCGAGGTACAACGCTCTCGAGGCGTAATGCACAAACAGCACGGTCATTTTTTGCACAAAGCCTCATTTGTCTGTCCATGCTGGCCGGACAGAACGAGATGTTTTCGCTTTAGGAGCCGTCATGATTCGTTCATTTATCGCGCGCGTGTTTCGTTGGCGGGGTTAAAACACGGGTCTCTCCTCTGCGAGGCGCCGCGCAAACACACACTCACACACAAATCAGAGGAGGAGTGGCGCTAACGTAAAGCCTCTAAATAACACGGCGCGCAACTGAAAATGTCTAAATTTCAGGTAAAAATGTGCATTTTTTAAATATAATCATTATTATCTTGCCGTGGGCTCACATGCCACTGGTTAACCCCTCGCGTGCCAATGCTGTCCTATAATATCCACCAACAAGTTTAACTCATTCAATGCCAGGCGTTTCTCTCAAATGGGAAGAGCGGGCCATGCCATTTTTGGCATTTTGACTCATTTTTGAAGGGCTACAGAAACATTATTCTGTGGCTATATAGCCAAAGGACATATCAAATAAAGCTTCAACCGTCATCTTCCATTTGAACAAAAAGTATGTTGTTATTTAAGTAAATAACTGTTAAACATTGATAAGGTTCTTGAAAATACTTGTTTCTAAGAAAACTTCTGAGAAAAACAGTGTCTTGTGAAAGGATGCATTTCATGCAAAACTTTCACTTTGGGGCTTTCGTGTTGCATTCGTGGTACCTCCAATATCTAAAAAATGTTTTACAGAAAGACAAGGGCACTTTGCTTGCAAAATTTGACATTTTCTTGAAAAAACACATGATGTATGAACTTTTCAGCACCTGATGTTTTAGGAGACGTGATCTTACAATTATGTTCGCCATGCCGATTGCACAAAACCTCATCCCCCTCTGCCCCGACAATGACGAATGGACTTTGTCATCTTTTTTTAGAACGAAAAATAGCAACTGTCTGTACTTATCTAAATCTTTGCTACTGAAACCACATTGCTTCACTAGGCCTTCTTGCCAAATGGGACGGCTACACACTCAATCGCTGGGTACAGGAAGCAACAGGTGTGGGCTTCCTCAGTGTGTGGACAAAGGTCTGATCAAAGCCACTCCTGCCATCTAACTGCGATTTTTCATTCTGTTAACATTCCCAGAGGCTTGATACGTTTTGGTGAGCTGCCCTAAAACCTTTACAATAGTTTCTTAAAACAAAAATAAACCAACAAACATATTTTTACGTTTTGGCACTCAATGCTTCTGAAAACGTATTTATACGTTTTGGCATTAAATGGGTTTGTGTTAAAATCTATTTGCCCCTCTACTTACCACTTGCACCAAAATCAAAACTTAGTTTCCCCTGGTGTAAAGCCTTGTCTCTGTCACCTAAAGGAAGTTAAGTGCATGTTTACAAAAATTTGAGCCACGTTTCCATTGCACTTTGTCTGAGGTTTCTTTGGTCAACCAATCATTTGACATGATGGAAAAAAATACTTTGAAAAAGGCATGAGGCCTTGTGCAAGAAATTGGCGAAAGGGTAGGATAATAACTAAAAAGAAAACAAATCTTTAGGTTCAGCATAGTGTTCATTCAGGGGCGAATACCAAACGAAGAAGACAAACATGAAACTTGAGGGGAACGCTATGTTCGGAAAGATTTGCACAAGAACTCTGGTTGGAAAGTGACACGAAAGTGAAAGGTTTGCTGAGGAGCAAACTGTAGGGAAGAAAAAAATATTAAACATACTTTGACTTGTTATGCAAAGAAATAGCTAGGATTATTTTGAGAACTGTTTTCTTTTCAAACAGTACATTCTGTTCTTTGTCAGTTAACCTTTTTTTCTGTTTCTGCTCAACACAATGAAAGGGTCACATTTAAAGTAGATGTGCCTTTGGTCGTACTGTATTTGCGGTCACCCCCAGCCGCTAGTTTTAATCTGTCATAAGACGATTTTGGAAACACCCAACACCATTCATTTTTTCCATTTAAAGCCAGTTAACACTGATAGTATCACTAATTGTTACCTAATTTACAGACGGCTGGATGACATGTGGTCCACGATCTGTTCTTTGCCCGACCCTGGTTCATAACCATCATACCTGCAAATGTTCAAATTATTAATTTGAGTTTTTAGGGGATATTGAAACCATTTGTTTAAACTCTTCACTGTTAATCCTGTAATAAAAACTACGGGTCTGAAGGTAGGGGAAGTATTCAGAACCTGATGGTAAATTTTCACTACTGTTTGCAAAGTGGCAACCCATTTGGAACAAAAAGCTTAAACCACGGCGCTCCAACGCTTTTTGAAGCCGAGAGCTATTTTTTGTTCCTAATTAGCTCAAAGACCACCAAGTTTGATATGCATTTCTAAAATAAGAACTCATCATGTTTTTGCTATTTTGTTACTTTTTTTTAACCAGGTTAATTTTTGGAAGTGAGGTTTAGGTATACTTAGTCAACGACTCAAAAGATCATTTTATAGGAAAATGAACATGACCCAGGACTGGTAATATATTTTCAAAAAATATCCACGGGCAACTCAGCTGCCCTTAAGGGGGACATTGGTGCTCACGGGCACAACGTTTGAGACTCTTGGCTTAAAGGGACACTATGTAAGATTGGACTACTCGATATTTGTAGGTACTATTTAATGCAATTGAAATCGAGTGCTACAAAGCTCAAGGAAAACTACGGAGACTCAAATTGACTAAACAGCATCATTTTTGACAAGGTTTTTGGTTTTATGGAAGTACAATAATTTCTTGCTGTATCGCGGTGTCTCAACACCATGGAATTTCATTGTGCATTGTGTTGTAAATTCTGATTGGCTAAACATTTGCCTGCGCCCTCTTTTCTGCCTGTGTCAGCCTGTGAGTCAATAACATTGCGGTTGCGGCCTGAGTTGTAAACAGCTTGATGAACCTGCATTAAGTTTGCACAAATCTTTTTAACTTCAAGTTTCTCCAAAAGCCATCATGTAAACATAAGGCTCCTGACCGACAAAAGCCCCAAAATTCAGAGGAAGAGGCTTTCTATCGCCAACATATTTTGACTTCTGACCAGCTAAACTTGTTCTGGAGCTTCAGGCGGAGATTTGACTCTCCCTCGTGGCTCCCTAGCTTCTCCAAAAATATTTGATCTGTAAGGAACACAAACTAGACACATACTTAAGATTTTCACATTAATATAGATAGACATAGTATGTGTTTCCATCCTTATAAGACCTGTGAAATACTTTTAATTCTATTTAGCTCCAAACATGTTTTATGTATGGTGAGGTGCTGGTCCAAAATGGCTTTTTCAACATTTTGGATTGTCTGACCCTAAGGAAAGTAAATACCACAACGTCCACATGATGGCGACACGGTATCATGTGAAGTAGAAACGTACAGTACAGAAATGTAGATGTGTAATAGATACATGAATTAAATGTTTCTACTCTGCGATCTGAATATTTCACAACATTTTTTTGAATGCAACCCATGAAAAACAAGGAATTACTGTACCCTATTAGCACAATGTTGGACAATCATGTCAGCTCCCTCCTTCAAATAAAATATTTACGTGTTCATAATTACGTTATTTTTATTTGCCTCTAGAGTTGCTAAATAATACACCACTTTCCTTTAACATTTGTGAAAACTGCAGTCAGTTGGCGGTGCCTTGACACGAAAAATAGCTAAAGGTTTGTTTAGTTTTAGCATTAGCACTTCTGCCTGCATGTTCACATACATCTGGTTCAGTCTATTACATTAGAAGGTTGTTCAGTGTATGTTCAAATGTCTGGGGATGAAGTGTGGACAATTCCCTCTTTAGATTTATTGGGGTGTATAGTACCCCCAACCAGACCCCCTGACACCCCTCTTTGCACCCTGAATGAAAAACACATTCAGACAAGGAGCTGACTTTATTTTTAGAAACATTTATGTTCTTTCACAGGAGGTTCCACCTACTAAATATGCCCCCCCTCCCAGCCCCCCTCCCCCTTCATAATACTCTCCAGAACACGGTCACACCACATAACAGCACAACTGCAGTCTGTCTGCTGCTAAGAGTGCCTCAGGTCATGACTTGGGAGGTGGAAATTGCTGTGCGAGTTCTCTGGCCCAGACAACAATAGGATGAGTGTGTTTGGCTCTTCATGTGCGTAGTAAAACAATCATCGCAGAGGTGGTTTCCTCTGCTTTTCAGTAATGGTGACACTGGTAAGAGAAAACAGATGCAAGGAAGTGATGCAAAGCCAGCGCAGTAAATATAGCACATACTGTAATTGCTCCCATTCTCTTGCTAAATTGCTTTTGGACTTATTGTGGTTTAATCAAAACTAAGAAGCTTGAGTATGACAGGTTTGGTACATGAAATTCTGTTTTTAATTTGTACATTAGACATTGAAACACAATACGTTGTGCTCACAAAGAAGAAAACGATTTGATGCTGAATTTCCTTTGGTTATACTTTACAACACAAGCTTTTTTTTTTTTTAAATATTTTTTTCAGATTCATTTTCCACTATTTGACGTGCCTCAAAATTACAATTATGTAACCAAGCCAAATTTATCCACGTGGAGCTTTTTAAAGCATATTTGATAAGAGATATACTCTTTTGTCTAGACCTCTAACTATCTATCGTTGACAAGGAAATGGCCGATTAAAGATTCGGCTGCTTGGAGTGGTCGGTTTTCAGGAGCCGCAGTAACTTATTTGGTCACCAGCGGAATAAGAGACCCCACGAAAGCAGACTATACAAAAGCAGATGTTTAGCAATTAAGTTGGTATTTATGGCGGGTGTCTTTAAACGAAAAATAGCGAAAGACACTCGCAAAGGCCTGAAGTACAACTGTAAATTTTCCCAAAAATCGGTTCAGCCTTTTTGGAGTCACACACGCACACATGCGCACACACACACACACACACACACATACACACACACACACACACACACACACACACACACACACACACACAAATCAGGATTTATAAAATAGCTTAGATTTAGATAGATTAGATTTATATTAGGCAAGCATACGGTATGGTGTGCTCGGTGTTGCCGGGCATTCTACTTGGGCGAGATTGTTAGGGCCGTAATTTTTTGAAAAATCACCAGGGAACCAAAAGAGCCCCTTTCAGATTGAACACGAAAGCAAATGTTTATCGATTCTGTTTGTATTTATATGGGGTGCCATGACACAAAACCTAGCTAAAGACACTTGAAGAGGCCTAAACTACAACTGTGTAAATTTTCATGAAGATTGGTGCAGCCGTTTTGGAGCAAATGAATTAAACACAAACACACACACATACAAATCTGGATTTATAAAGTAACTTTGACGATTTAGACGATGATTTATGAAACAGAAAAATATAGCAAAGCAGTTAGAATATGACATAACAGATTCCACTCTTAGCAACAGAGCTTTTGTCATGCTTTGAATTGTGTTTGATAGTCTGAAAAAATGTCTGAGGTCCATAACTACACGACTTGAAAAATGACAATGACCAGCGATTGATCATTTAAAAAGCCCAAATAAATAATGTGTTTTTGTTAAACACCTGTATGAGATCTATAAACTTATGGGAAGCTAATAGACCTTATCCATAATGTTGCTTTCACATTGTGGTTATTTTGAATTAGGTTTATGGCGGGAGTTCAGAAATTTTGGCAACAAGAAATTACACATTAAACACTGTCACCTCAATGAAAACCCAAATCCTTTGAAAATTTAACCAAATCAAACGTTTTATAATGTGTTTATTTACAAACAAAATCACAAGGTAAACAATAAACCATAAATAAGAATTAAAAATTCAATCTATTTTAACCAGATAAATGCAAAAATGAGTGCACAGACACTAAAATTACCCGAAACTTTAGACTGCAATTGTCCAACAGTGACTTTGTAAATGAGTGCGGCTCAAAGAACGAGATCTGATCAAGAAAATCTCTATTTACCCCGCAAAAAGGTGAAGGCTGCAAAAATATAAGCAGAACTGGACCTAGTCTGACTACATTTGCAAAATTGGCCCAAGTTGTATTTAGAAATGTAACAGCAACCATCTCACAGAGATGTTCAGATCCTCAGCGGAATTTAGAACCACAACAGGAAAATATTCTAAAGGCAGAAAAAGAGTCAGCATTAAACTCCCTCCCCTTATACAAAGCACCAAAATCGTGACACAACTTTATGAATACAAAAATGAAGGTTATTGGAACTCCTTACTCAGAAGTGATTCTTACATTTTTATGGAACTGATGACCTCAAAAACTGTATGATGGAGCAAAATGAGGAAACCTTCATCAGTAGGGAGCACAGTTAAGTATTTGTATTTGTCGTAACTAGTCAACACGTCTTGTCCTGCCATGTTGGGGTCACAGTACAGTATGTGGGGGGCCAGAATGTGAAAAAAACTGTTGTTACATCAAAATATCCATTAGCTTAGCAAGGTGGTTCTTTGTTTCTTGATTTGCGTATCTTAAAAGTGTTGCTCCCCTTAGTCCATATTTGGCTTTTGTAGACCATGGGTGGGTGCTGGAGCCCATCCCAGCTATCTTCGGGCAGTGGGCAGGAGACACCCTGAACTGGTTGCCAGCAAGTCAAAGGACACATGGACACAGACAATTCCCATGCCCATTCACACTAAGGGCCAATTTGGACTGGCCAATTAACCTGCCATGCATGTTTTTGGAATGTGGTAGGAAACCGGACTGACCAAAGGAGACCCAAACAGGCACAGGGAAAACATTTAAACTCTGCACAGGGAGGCTACGGTAGCTGGAATTGAACCCTGTATTGCACGCAAGATTAAAGCGGTATATTTGTTGATAAGGGACACAAGCTGTGGCATTATTATTAGTTCATATTTGACAGCTTCAAATACATTTACTATCACGGACCGACTCGGTGTGGTGAGGAAGCAAAATACAGAAACGGAGGTCTTGATTCAGACACAGCAAGTCACATCTATTTTGCTACATACCGAAGCCATATCTCCCTAGTAGGTAAACACAATCAACAAAGGTGTTCAAGAGTCCACTAGGCGCTACTCATGTTTCAGAAGGACAGGCAAGGGTTCGATACACTGGATTAACAAAAAGGCTGAGACAAGGATGAAAACTTGAACAGAGCCAAGAGGAAGTTTGAACCAGGAAGTTAGTGATCAAATTAGGTAAGGTCAGAGACATAAAAAGCAGAAAAAGAGAGAGGGGGGATGCTACAGAGACACGAGGACCATCAAGTAGGAACATGACAATTGTATCTTCTGGTTACTGTCGCTGTCAAAACACCAACCAAAAAGGACATTGTTTTTCGTCTGACGCTAACATTAGCAATCCATCTTTAATGAAGAACCTCGGACAGTGGCAGATAAAATCCCATAATCAGGCTTTATGCAGGGAACTTGCTTCACCTTTTGAGCTAACCTAAAGTATCTTTTGCCGTTTACATTTCACATAATGTATTACCCATGTTTTTTTTTTATTGATGTTCACTACATTTTGTTTTTTGTTACCCAATGCAACATCCATTGGAGTCTAGTCATCCTGGAGGGCGGATTACCACTTGTTTGTCCCTTTCTCAATGTTTCTTATTTTTCCTTATTTGAGGTTTTGAGTTTCTCTTTGCCAGTTTCAGATCAGGGGATGGTGTAACTGGGCAGTCCTTCGAGACATTTTTTAATCAAGGGCTATACAAATAAATGTGACTTGACTTGACTTTGCCTGATGAGCAATTAGGGCGAGCCAGCACCTCACCATCCGTGTTTTCCCAGTTTCATACTCCCATTAACTTCTCCCTCATGCCACCAGTTCCTTTCATCTCCTTGGAGGCCTCTGCTGTCCGTCAGCCAAACGGCATTCAGTAGCAGTTTAATAGGGTTAAAAAGGCCACAGTGACCTTGTTTAACGGTCAATTCCAGTTTCAGTATGCCGGGCAAGTTATCAATCCGAGAAATTCTTGAAACCTGTAGTCGACAGAAATTCCCGAGTTCAGATTTAGAAATGTCACTAAAAGATAAACAATATGGCATGTTTTTCACCTTTGCACTATATACTTTCTCTTGAAAATTGAAAATGAAAACACTTGACCGAATCAGACATCAGTATAGAGCTTGAAGCGCCCATTGCAAATCCTGCGCTCGCGCTCACTGGAAATCAGTAGTCTGATGAAACCTGAGCAAAAGAGAAAGAGCTCACCAGTGCTTCCATATTGAACACATTAAGAATAAGGCACTGTAGCTCCTGGCGCCTTGGCAGGGGAGCTCCAGATATTGAAGGCCTATTAAAGGACTTCCTTTTCCCCAAGGAACTGGTGAGGATAATCAGAAACAGATCTTACAGAAAGTTTAGACCACACTTTGATGGACCCCAGTGCTGAAGTTTTACAATTTTCCCACCATGGGTTTTAACCTGCTGTCAGCAATATTAAGCCAATATAGACAGTTGCACAACATCTTTCCTTCATGCTAGCCTGACTTCTAAAACTATGATTCCCTCCAAACGTATCCCTACCTTTAGCAGTTTGATTGAACTTTCCAGGATGTTTTATTCCAAATCAACCTTTTTTAAAAAATGTTTTATTACATATCTTAAAGAGACATTTTGTGTTGTTTAGTACCTCCCATTGATAAAAAATCTCCAGTCATTAAAAAAAATCAATACTGATTTGAATATTAATAAAATTTACAAGAACTTTCATAAAACCTACATTTTATATAAATACCTGTAGGTCAAGGAATTTGTATTTAATTCACTAATATGAGGCTCACCATAGGATGGTGACCTGATTATCCGCCATCTTACAGCTACAGGTGCCCCCAAAAGCCGAACACCTTGTGATAGACTTGGCAGAAAAATGAGAAAAAAATAGTTCGGGTTGGTCCCTTTTGAGCCTCCGTCCTTTGTATTCTTCCCTGTGCTTTGTAGCTCTCAATTTCAGTTGCGCTACACAATACAGTGACATCTAGTCGTGAATTATTACACAATGTGACGTTAAGAGCATTTTAAGGGGCAGCAAAATAACATGGTTAATACCTAAAGGCCAAAAAGTGGAAATTTTATTTTATTATTGCTATTGAACTTAAAAAAAACATATAATAGTTTACAAATTCATTTATCTGACAAACAACACAGGCAATTCACATTTTTACCAATTTTTAAATCCAGTCTGAATTATTTACCTTCTATAATTGTTGCATAAAATTCAATTTAAAGACACCTTTCAAGCCACATGACTGTGCTGCCCATCACAAAAGATCAAATCAAAGTGTAAAAAAATACAAAAAAGTAAAAAGTACTCATGAAATTAGTTCTTATTTGCAAGGTAGGCAACTAGGCCATCAGAATGCTTAAGATAATCTGGTCTCTTTCAGAAATTTTGACTATTTGAAATGATCCTCTTCTTTTCTCCACCATTTTCATCCTAAAAGGAAAGAAAACCAGAAGCACACGCATGAAATCACACTTCTACCCCAATCACCCCCCCTTCTTTCCTCCTACGTAATGCGTTCCGTCGTCAGAATACCGATGATAAAAGTAAGATAAAAGCAGGTCAGTACGGTGGGAAAATACATATAAAAAGGCTCCTTAAACTCAGACTGACATTGTTAACACATGCTTAATAGAGAAAAACATATATACCATTAACTTTTAAAGGACACCCCACCCTTAGAGAGAAAAATTAGAATAAACAAGAAAAAATATTTACAACATACTGCTTAGAGACTGGCCTTAAATAGTGCGTCGCGACAAAAGTGCAATGACAATTAGTGCAGTAACATTTTGTCACCAATATACCCACATTTTTGTTTTTTTAAACAAAATGAAAAATAATTTTGTGAAGTTAATTTGATGTGGAATTAAACTATTTTGAGGGGGATGATAACAGACAAAACACACCTCATGATTCTGCACCTCCATTTTTTGAGTTTTTTTGTGCAAAGAAAAATAAAATTAACATTCTTCCAATTAGTGGATCAGTCCACTCTCGACCCAAATTAGGTAATGGCAAATGGGCAATATCTTATCAATGATAGGTTTCCCACCCCAGATTATATTTTAAACCAAGAAAGGCACACTTAGACAAATGGTGGGTTTCTTTGTTTTGACCACACAAAAATACAAACTTCACTTTTCTCTGTGCTTGCGTGTGTTTGTGAAATGTTCTGTGAGAGTAACTCATTCTCCATCCGGCAGTGGGGCGAGAGGCCTGACGGGCTCTCGGATAAGACCAGGAAGCCTCTCTCAGGATGTAGCTGTCAGTTGATTGTCTTCAGGGAGGGAGAGGAAGAGAAGAGATGGGTAGAAGAGAATATGATGGTCGTAAAAAATGGCACATGGTGGTAATGTGACATTGATGCCCCACATTGACTTTGCAATTGTCAGTTTTAGACAATAGAGACCAGATTTGAGATTGCTCCTTTGTGCTGTGTAGTAACCTGTTTAATGTTATTTAAACTTGACAAGATATGAAACAACACAGAACTTGTCCAACATACAGTGTTTTCCATACATAGGAAAACACTTGTATTATTAAAAAACTGAATAATATATCTAATCATAATCTAATCTTAACTTCTGTATACATTTTTATTTACGTGTGTGTGTGTGTGTGTGTGTGTGTGTGTGTGTGTTTGTATGGGACTTATAAGCTCTGAAACAGCTGAACTCATTTATGTGAAGATTTACACAGTTGCACTTTAAGCTTCTGCAAGTGTCTTTAGCTAGGTTTCGTGTCAAGGCACTCCCACTAAATATCAACTAAATCCATAGACATCGTGTGGTCTGCTTTTGTGGGGTTTCTAAGGCCCTGTGGCGGCCAAATGGGTACTACAGTTCCCAACCACTGACCACTACAAGCAGCCGAAGACAAACTTCTATTGGTTTGGCAATGCCTGGCCATTCTGCCCGATAATATGTACATTTGAACTTCCTCAAAATAACTTTTAGATTTCTCATTATATAAATGATTGCAAAGCCATCATGTATGTGCTTTGTATCTTTGTCGGTCAGAAGTACAGTGGAACCTCGGTTCTCGACCATAATCCGTTCCAGAACGCTGTTCGAAAACCGATTTGTTCGATCACCGAAATCATTTTCCCCATTAAAAAATAATGTAAAACATTTTAATCCGTTCCAACACCCTGAATGTTTACCTTGAATGTTTAACGTAACCATAAAGCTAACCCAGGCTAATCGTACGTTAGCGTTATCGTAATCTTCCGTACGAAAGATTACGCTAACATGAACGTGTAAAAACAAAAAAATCAGGTCGTTTAAAAGTCATTTAGCACCCGGGTCTCCACAACAAGTGGTGAGCGGTTCATTGGAAAGGGGGCTCCGTTCCAACACCCTGAATGTTGGGCTCCGTTCCAACACCCTGAATGTTTACCTTGAATGTTTAACGTAAACATAAAGCTAACCCAGGCTAATCGTATGTTTGCGTTATCGTAATCTTACGTACGAAAGATTACGCTAACATGAACGTGTAAAAATACAAAAAGGATAAAGAAAAGAATTATGAATAGGATTTCTTACCTTTGTGGTGGTCAGCAGAAGGCGCTCGCACACCTCCTTCATATTTTGCTATTATTTCTTTCTTAAATGCAATAGTTGTACGCACTACTTTTCTTTTTCCACCTGTAGCAACTTTGCTGCTTCCACTGACTTTCTTCTGAGGCATAATTAGGGGATAAAACACTTTGTACACCTATATTAAAAGCGAAAGCAAAACGAAGCACGTCCACACCCGATAACAGTTGGTCACGAAAAGAGCGATCTACACCCAAACGCCGCTCAGCATCGCACCTTAGCGTACGCACTCATGCATTACCGGCGTTCGATTTTTTGACCGAACAGCGGAGCAGGAGTTTCTCGAAAATTTTGGTCGGACTCCGATTTGTTCGAACTGAGAGGCGTTCGAAAACCGAGGTTCCACTGTAATCTTGGTCCGTCAGCCCCTCCCCGGTGCTAAATCGCGCACTCTCATTCGATTGTTGTGGTGTTTGTCCCGCCCCCCCGCATTGTGATTAGACGGCATCACATTTTCCCAAACATTTTTCAACTCTCCAGAAGAAAAGGTTTAGCGCCAAGCATTCTGTGCAGAAATGAAGAGTCACCTCATTTTTGGGCACCAGCCATCAATAATTATTGTAATTATTCTAGAACGTCAATGCAAGTGATTTGGATATTGTTACTAAAAATAGACCGTAGGTTTCTTGTCGTTTTAGAGATGTGGTTGCATTCAAAGTTTTGCGATTTTGGTCAGCGATATCTTGAACTGATTAATCACCATGCAAATAGTGTAATATACTTAAAAAAGGTCTATTATACTGACGAGATCGTTCGTAAGTTTAATTTGTTCGTAAGCTTTCAATGCTATACTATGTATGTTTGATGTTTATATAAGTATGTTTGGGGCTTGTAGAAGTAACCTGTACTGTTTTGTACTAAAAAAATAAACATTTAATAAAATAATATGCTCTATAAAGATAAATAAAGTGAAGTTTAACTTACTTGTGGTAGATGGGCTTCAAGAATTAGGCTAATTCCTCCTCCGGGGTAGAAAGTGGGTGAAAAAAAGCGATTAAACCATTTTCTTAACTGCTTCAATCTTTCTTATTCCACTTTCATTTCAAAAGAAACGACTCGCCTCTTCTTTACACTTTACACCACTATATTGAATGGATGCACATGATATTAAAAGATAAAAATTTCAAAGTTCTTACCGTGCTGGAGATACAGTACAGTATACATGGTATGTTTACACAGAAGAAGCCGGATTTTATTCTTCGGGGTGGATACTGGGTGACCTCTCACAGCGCCACACAGCGGAAAAGAAGCACTACGGTATTGTCCTCTACCCGGAAAAAGGTGCACTCAATACAAAGTCTGATTTACATAATGTCCGGATATTTGTGGACATACCGGATTTTTTTTTTCGTTGAATGGTCGTAAGTACACAAATAAATGTGTTGTGTCCCTCCATAAAAAAATTAAGAATTTCACTGCAAGGAACGACATTTTTTTCTACAAACACATATTCATATTTCATGCCTTGTGCAGCGCCAGGACATTTCAAAGTCCAGTAATCTGAAGCATCTTTGAAATCATCATTCTTGTTTTGTAGTAACACCAGGAAAGAGCATGACACTCTGTTAAGCACAAGCCACATAATTCTGCAGCGTTGTGCACAGTCAGTTTCTGTCCCTCCACCCTACATGAATGGTGTTTAGGAAACAAAGAGAACCGGAAAGGCAGAACAACCAAGGAAGAATAGAGGGATATCCCTTTATGTTCCCTCCTATTTCCTCCGGGATATATATGCCCAAGAACTCGAGGACAGATTGGGGAGGGGTTGTTTGAGTGACCCATCAGTCCATGCAGAGCCATGAACAAGCATGTCTGCATGTGTTGAGAACAGTGTTTGGCAGTTACTGTAAAAACTAATCAGATACAGTTACTAGTTACTTCATTTCAAAAGTAAAAGTAGTGTGTTACTCTGAAAGTAACCATTATCTAGTTATAAATCACCATATTACTCACACAGAATCTGACCCCGTTGAATAATTTTAACATAGCTACATCAGAAAGTTAAATGTACACCAACCTGTGGAAGCCATGAACCCTTCAAATTTCTTGGCTTGTGCAATGTTGAGACCTTGCAAACGAACACTTAACCTAGACACTCCTTGTTTGATGACTTCAAACCACTCAAAAATCTCCTTCTCCATTTGTACTGTCCATGTTTATATACACTACTCTCACTTTGGCCTTAGGTGTAATTTCCAGTGATGTATGTCTTTTCTCCATCGTCTGACATTTTTAACTTCACCAAACTCTTGCTGCTTCCAGGTTGCTTGTTTCTTCAGCTCCCTTTTTACTTTTTATCTTGAAGTCAGCAGCACAGGACAGGCAATTTTGGATGGTGGATTGCAAAAGCAATTTTACAAATAAAAAGATAAAAATGGAAAGGAAACTTTTACTGTAAATTCTGTGCTAATGTTTTTCCCATTTGTTGATTTGTTGATACTGTATCAGCCATACACCCCAAGTAGTAACTACTGTAAAGTTACAAAACGTTATTAATAAAGTGTTACAGATCTTGGTACACCCAAAAAAAAATGTGATCGCGTTCCCGAGAATGTGCTAGTCCTACCAATGGTGGCGAGGGACCCCACAATTAGTAATGTGTGGCCCAGATTACAAGAGGGTGGCTGTGCCACATGCTCCACTCACTTGCAGACCTTCAATGAGACGCTGGTCCTGTCTGGGCTTTACGGCTTAAGTCTCCATTTAATTACACTTCAGCAGTTCAGTAAGAAATTCCCACAAGCTGTCATTTACAAATGAGGGTGGGGCAGGTCACATCTGCAGTCTTAGCACATCAAGACACAATGTATATTTTATCAGGAAGTCTTTACTCTGCCCTCAATGTCATATTTGCTTTTACCACATAAACGGGACATTTATGGTCTCTGGTTTTACAATTGTTGCATCTGCGGCTGCAGGGGAAAACCCCAATGCGAATGACGAAACAGCCCTGGCTCATATTTATATTATGTTTTTTTGAAATGGGTTTGTTATATCCCATATTGTCTTCAGCATTTGTCAAGAGAAAAAGATCAGTCTGACATCATTGCCATCCACATTTTATGGCAGACAAAATTCAATCAGAAACTGATGGATGCTGCACATTTAAAAAATTATATTGGCAAACTTGAAGTGTTACAGAAAATGAAAAGTCCAAAGTTTTGTGGAACATCCTTTTTTAAAAATCTCATTCTTTGCTATCATATAGCCATCCATGGAAACCATGATAAAATCCATCTTCTATGTATCTAGCCATCTATTGCCGCTCACTAAAATTTATCTTTGACCCCATGCTGTCCACGACTGCCTACCTAGAATGTCTCTTCCATGTATACAACTGTCAATGGCATTGTAGCTTAAAAGGATCTTTGACGTCTATCTTAAGTTGATTTTTAACCTCTAAAGCTGGCTGTAGCTAGAATGTTTCTTTGATGTCTCTAACTGTCAATGGCATCCTAGGTATCAAATAACTTTGATGTCTATAGCCCCCCATGGTAAGCCTAGCTAAAATGGAGCTTTGATGTCTGTAACTTTCTGTTGAGTATGGATGTTAAGAGGGGACTGTATGAGTATGTGATTGTGCCGACTGTGTTGTATGTGCAGAGACTTGGAGCCTGAATGCAGATTTGGGAAGGAAATAATAATTTTCTGAGATGAAGTGTTTGAGGAGTATGTTAGGAGTGACAAGATTGGATAGATTGAGAAATGAAATTGTTAGAGACAGAACTGGAGTAGTAGTGGAACTGAGCAAGCGTGTGTATAAGAGAGTACTCGGTTGGTTTGGATGGATGAGAAACGAATGTTGAAGAGGATCTACTGAGCAGAAGTAAATGGAAGGAGACCAATAGGAAGGCCACGATTGACGTGGATGGATGGTGTTATGAGTGCGCTGCAGGAAAGAGGTCTAAATATAGTGGAAGCTAGAGCTCTTGTTGGTGTATAGGAATGAGTGTAGCGGTGTTTTAAAAGGATAGTAGTTTTCCTTTTTTAAAAATTTTCTTTGTTGTTGTATGTGTTTGTCTTGCTGTCGTTCACCCCTCTCGAGGGATATGACAAGGGTAGATAGATAGATAATAACTTTCCGTTGCAGCTTGCTAAATTGGATCTTTGATGGTTAAAGATGTCTATCACAGCCTAGCTCAAATGTATCTTTGACAATTTTGACCTTCAATGGCATCTTGGCAATAATAAAGTTTTGACATTTACAGCTGTCCATGGCAGCCTAGCTAAAATGGATCTTTGATGTCTCTAGCCTTCTAATGCAGCTAGGTACAATGGATCTTTGATCTTTTAAGCTGCCTACTGGTATAACAGCCAAGCTCAAATGTATCTTTAACATCTTAGCATCTTAGCTATAATGGATGTTTGATGTATATAGCCACCTATGGCAGCAAATGATTTAACATTGCCAATGTGAAAGTATGTCCGAATAAAACATTTAATATGCATACTCTTTTTATGTCTTAAGTCAAACTGATTTACTTGTCCGTTTTTTTAAGGGGCTACCAGGGATATCGGCTCTGCTCTGACAAGGATGTGCATGCGACACCGTAGCATCGAGGCCAAATTACGCCACTTTACCAAGTATGTGTCCTTTGACTCTTCGTCTCCCTCCACCTTGAAGGAGGAAGGAGGGGGATTAACATAGTGCTCTCAGGTTCTATTCCAATTCATTTGTCCTTGATCTTTCCCTGAGTGTTTTCTGCAAGACAGATAAAACAATTTACAACATGTCCTTCAATTTCTGAGTGTCATCTTATCGCCATAGTGCTCTAATGGAAGGCCTGGTCACGCCACTTCAGGACAGAATAGAGGAATGGAAGAAGACAGCCAATCTACTGGATAAGGACCATGCCAAAGGTGAATGTGCGGATGCAAAATTGATCAAAAGTCTGTCAATTATTCGTGGGGTTAATTGATATTTGTATGTGCCCTTCCTGGTCAACAGAATACAAGCGGTCCCGCCAAGAAATCAAACGAAAGTCATTAGATACCATCAAACTGCAGAAAAAGGCCAGAAAAGGTGAGACTCCCTGCTGCTGCGTTTGATTCTGGCCCCTGCTTGTGAATTTAGTCGGAATTGGCGCTATCTTGCGGTCGTCAGCGGTGTTACAATTGATGTTTTTTCAAGCCTGCGTTCAGGTTTTGTTAGTACGATGATTTGTAAAAAAAATAATGCTCTTTCTCTTAATGATTGCACATTAACCAATTCCTAGTACATATTTGGTCCGATTTGCATTTATTTTATGCTGCTAACATTGCCTGTTTTTCTCTCCTCCTCCTTCCTCACTTTCCACATACTTCCAATCCATCTTTATTTTTTTTGTTTGACTTTATTGCCACCTTTAGAGCTTCTTGGTACGTCTTCTTATCTTCTAAACGATACATGTGGTTTATGAATGCATCACAGCCATAATAACACATTACTGCCAGCGTGAAAAATATTGGATGGATGATACTGATACTAAACACGACATTGCCTACACACTCAAGTCAAGTCAAGTCACATTTATTTATACAGCCCTTATTCACAAAAATGTCTCAAAGGACTGCGCAGGATTACAATTACACAATTGCACAATTACCTGATCTTAAACCAGCATGCGGGCAAGGAACAACTCAAAAACCTCAGTGTGAGGTAAAAAGAGAGAGAGAAATGACCTCACATGTGGTAACCCCCCTTCCAGGATTGACCAGAGTGAATCACAATTAGCATTACTGTACACAGAATAGTAAACACTAGGTAAGATGTTGAAAATATCCGGAAAGTGCATGACAGCAACGACGCCCCTAGCCTGTAAACTAGTCCAGAAAGTCTATGACGGCCACGACACAACTTCCCATCTCTGCCAGCTGGTAAATGCAGATGTTGACATGCTTCAGGTCAGACACTAAAAACAATCTTGTTTTATTGACAGATATGTTGGGTCATTTTTAAGTCTTTTTTGGTGATTTCATGTAAACTAATACAATCAATGAGATACAAATCATTCATAAATAATATGCCATCATTTGATATAATAATTCAATGTAAGTAAACGTATTATTTTCATTATTATTATTTCCCTAATACTTTCTCATTCATGGCAATTTTTTGTAACTCTACTCTCTATTACAATTTCTTTTTAGAATTAAAAGAAACATTCAATTAACCTTCATTTTCATTATTGTAAACAAAGGATATGGAAAAATGACATTTTAAATCTACAAAATCTTCTGTTAATTGAACAAATGCAAATTACTGTATTCATTCGCGTATTAAAAACTTTTTTTAACCTAGAAAATAACTCAAGGTTTAAGTGCACGTTATACATTAGGTTTTATGGTAGTATACTCTATTACTGTATGAGTGCTATTATTGAATAGTCGAAGAATACTGTTAACCACAATCGCAAAACATTGGATCAACAGGTATCAAACTTGGGTCACAGTTGTGAAAATGCTAAATCCTGACCACTAAAACCACCGGTGATGAAGATGGCATGCGAATATGCATTCATTTTCATCCAATTATCACTGGATTTTTACTCAAGGTACCAGAGACAAATGTTAGAGAATCGAGAAAAAAAAAACAGAATGTTCCGCTGAAAGATATGAATAAATGCCAAAAAGAAGGACGAGGGAAACAACTCTTTGGTGATTCTGATGACGAATCAGAATTTAGAGGACATTATTTAAATACATTGTGAATTTTATAATCATGGTCGTACATATTCAACAACGTTTGCCATTTATAATGCTTAGTTTGAGGCTGTCTATTAACTGATTGTTTTGTTGATTTAATGTTTTATTTTTAATCGTCCTTTTTATCAAATGATGAAAAAAAGGTCAACTCATTCAGTGCCATAGACACATCTTCATGTCCGGTACGTTTTTTCTGACAACACTCAAGATTTTTTCTATGAAATGCTCTAAGAAACTAATTGGCCTTTTTTGAAGAACAAATTTAGTCATAAATTAAAGTCAAAATATCCGAAAAAAAGTATCCTTAGGTTTAAAGTTATAAATGTCAATAAAAATGTTGTATCATCTTTTTTAAATTAGCAAGATTTTCTGACAATTTAGTACTTTTTACTTTTCTTATTTTACTATATTTTTTCACAGTGTGTGTTGGGAAAGTGAGGATGTTGAATTCATCCATCCCTTCTCTGTAGTGCTTATCTTCACTTGAATGGGGTGAAGCATATCCTACTGACTTTGGGCGAGACTGGGCTTTATTGAGGGATTTCCTTTGCTGCCCTTTCTTGGTTATTGTTATTTATTAAACAGTAGCCAATAGCCATGGAAAAATAAATTGAGCACTTCCATTTACGCAGCTCGATAGACAATGCGCCAGCATATTTACAATCAGGCAGTTCTAACACCTTGGAATTCCAATAAAGCCCTTATAATATAGTCTCAATGGCTAAAATGAAACCATCAAACAGCGTAAATCGACTTCATTGTTTTATTGATCGCTTGTTCGAATGTTGGCAAAGCACTCTGTAATGCAATAAAGTCACAACATTCCTATATTTTACACTCCAGCGCACTTGGTTGTCAGTGACTCCACCTGAGGATGTCGAATAGCATAAGCATTAGCAAAAAATGAAGCTGATAGTTTACATTCTTAACAGAATTTAGTTGGGATTTGCCATGAACTCCTGTGGCAAGGGTCTCTTTGCTCTGTAATGCAATAAAATCACAATATATTCGATGTTTTACATTCCAGCGCACCAGGTTGTCAGTGACTCCCCCTAAAGTTGTTGGATACATTAGCATAAATAAACGTTAGCATAAAATAAAGCTGAATGTTCACATTCTTACCAGGATTTACGTTGAAATATGTCATGAACTCCTGTGTCCAGACTCAACACATATAATTAATCTAATCAGTCAGCAGAAGTATGAAATAACACATCCTGCACATTCATCCATTCAATGTGCATGCATTTGTCACTAGGGTTCAGGAAATAAAGGTTAGATGATCTGATTTTGTATTATTCCTATGAGAAAACACATTGAATCCGAGCAATATTGTGTTTGGTAACAGCATATGACAATTGACAATATTAGTTGTGTCAATCTCAGAAGAACATACTTCAATAATGGGTACCTGCACAAAGAGATGACCCGCCGAAAACATTTCTTTTTGGTTGTTTTGACCTAAATATCTGTCAGTCCCTTTGGACCCCAAATATGGATGGTTTTTAATGCTTCTTGCAAAACCTGTTTTAAGGGAGATTAAAAAAATGTGGGCAATAGATTTGAACGAAAGTTAAGTTAGGTCACAATTATTTATATTGCCCCTAATCGGAAAAAGTCACAAAGAGCTACACGGGCCACCATTACAACATCCCCTGACCTGAACCTAAATGATGGCAAGGAATAACTCAAAATACCTCAGCATGAGAAAACAGGTTGACCAGGCTGAATTGGATGTTGCAAGGGTATTAACAGAAGATACACAGTCAATATAAAAATCTAATTTAGATCATACCAGAGATCATGCAAAAAGTCCAGTTGACAGCTTCCTGTCTCAAGATCCAGACCATTTTCTAGATCAGATGAGGTAAACCCTGTCCCTGAGGGCAGCATGTCCTGCATGTTTAAGCTGATTGGAATCACCTGAGTTGAAGAAAAGAAATATCCTAAAACATGTAGAACATGTGTCTCTCAAGGACCATGTTGCCAACCACCTGGCATGCATTAGGTCCAGGTGCCGGTGTGATGGCTCAGAACATATCCAGGATTGTCCGTCTCTCTCAAGGACAACAAAACCGAAGTATGCGGTGAACATAATTCCTAAACTTTAATTGTGTTTCTAGTCTAGCTTACAAGATTTCCTCTGAGCTTGGAAAACGTATCTCAAAGGGCAGAGCATTCCATTGCACCATGTCCCGAATGGAGAACAATCTCGAACATACAGATTTCTTCATGGTTCTTGGAATCACTAGTAGACCAGCATTTTTAGAGTTTAGGCTCCAAGCAAGAACATGGGGCGCAATCAAATCAGAAATCCAAGAGGGGCGAGTCAAATTAAACTTTTAAATCATGTCTTAAACTGACAGGAAACCAGTGCAGGTCAGCTAAAATTGTATTGAAATCAACCTTTATAATTAGTATATAGAAGATGTTTACTCACAAAGTATGCAAAGTATTTTGAAGCAACCTTTGAGTTCAAATGTCTGTTTTAGGTCAAACAGTTGTCATTCGTCGTTGAGTGCGCCTTTCATTAAAGTGTCAGCGTAGAATGTACGCTGCCCTTGATTAGTGGTTCCCTAATGGAATTCAGTTGAATAATTTTGCGTAATCGTCGATAGCTGCGCTTCAAGTCGTTATCTCAGACATGGCTTTTTGTCCTCCCATTACCATCTTTTCCATGTGCATTTACCAATTATATACATAAACCTGTCATGTTTCCCAATCCTTTTTATTTTTGATTACCTCTTGCCCCTCTTTTGTGTCATCTCATCATGTTCTATCCCCACTTCTCTCCAACCTTCCTCCCTTCCTCTGTGTCTGCGCTTTCCTCAGGGCGAGGGAACCTGCGGCCACAGCTGGACAGCGCTATGCAGGACGTCAGCGACCTGTACTTGCTCATGGAGGAGACGGAGAAACAGGCCGTGCGCAGAGCGCTGCTGGAAGATAGAGGGCGCTACTGTTCCTTCATTAACTTGCTGCAGCCTGTTGTGGTGAGTAGGGCTGCAATGTTTAGTCGACGTTGTTGACAAAAATCGATAATAGTCATAGTCGACAATGAATTCCGGTTCAAACTATTGTCACCATTATAATCTCTGCTAAGAGTTGCTCATGTGCAATAGCGTCCCTGTCTTGAGCATTAAGATACAGAAATGACTGCGTCAACATCAAGCACACGTACTTCTAAAGTTTGGGAGCATTTTAGCCTGGATACAGCAAATAAAACGACTACTTGCAAAGTTTGCAAAGCAATTCTTGGGTATCATGGCAGTACCTGGGTGATGCATGAACATTTTACCCCCTTAACTGTTGATAAACAAATTCGTGTCTGTACGATGTCACCAGTCACTAAAATACGTCAGCCGCATGTTTTTAGAAAGCTTGTTATTCAAGATGTGCATCCATCTCAAAATATACTCATCACGGAAACATAATTAGTCGTAAACAAGATACGCAAAAGACTATAAAAGCCCGGATAGCTCACCAATAAATCGCCTGGTAACGGGATGATTGAGATGTTTATCTACAAACATGGAGTTGTTACATCCAAAACGGTCTAGTGAATCCAACCGTGTAAAAAATTTACTCCAAAACACACGATTAAAAAAAAAAAAATTCTGCCTAAACGCATGTTTGCATCATTAGACGTACCCTGTTGTAATCCGTTCGTTTTGCCACATAATTTCTGCTTACAAAAAAACACTCGTGAAATGATTTCCAATATGACCTCTGACCATTTGATTAAAATCCCTTTTGGCCAGTAGCAGGCTTTTTGAACAGGTCCTGTTTTGAAAAACAGAGATCACCTTTTTTGTCTCCAAATTTGTCTAGCCAGTAGTAAACAATTCGAATGATGATTAACACATTGGTTTGTCAAACGCAGTTAGAAACTGTGTATTTAAATCAAATTAGACCCCAAAATAAATGTGCGTAACACCACTCATGAATCATTTTTAAGCACCAGTGTGCACAATCATTGATTGACTGATCGACCCATCCCTCTCCAGGCCAACATGTGTCTCCAACCGGTCCCGAACACGGGACCATTCGCGTGTCAGGCAAATGTGCTAACCACTGCACTACAGGGATAAAAATGTTTACCCTATTTCAATTTATCAATAATTTGTCTGTTTCTAAAAATGGACAGAGGTTTATTTATGGACTTAAGCCTCTACTGATCCACAGCATGTTTAATAAAAGATGTATTTTATCATTGGACCCAATTTTCTTGTGTTATCATTTGCCACATACATAAATCAACCTCATACTGAATGTATGAATTTCTTTTTTATCCAATTAATCGACAAATTGTTTCAACATTCGCTGCCCAGTCAACTATTAAAATATTTGTTAGTTGCAGGCCTACTTTACAATGTCAGCCTGGAGCCCGAAAAAGGAAGGTTCGAACGGAAGCCAAAACCACTCTTGTGAGATTCACTGGGCTTAGAACCAATGATTGTCTAGACGTTGCAGTTTCTTATTGGTATTGATAAATGATGGAGACAAAGATAAAGATGACAGAAACAAAGAAATCAACAAATGTACTTATTTACCGTAAATTCCGTACTATAGAACGCGCCTGATTATAAGCCGCACACACCACATTTCAAGAGGAAAGCCGATTTTGTACTTACACAAGCTGCACCTGTATATAAGCCGCATGCGCCCAGATTAAAAAAATGTAACACAAAATTAACCCAGACCCGATTTTAAGTCTCGCGATTGTAACTGAATCTCCCTCATTAAAGTACACAGTCCAAAAATTACAGCCGGCTAAATGAACGTAAAATGATACCGGTACTTGAGGTTTGATGCAGACCGGCAGAGTCCGGGTCCCGTTGAAAGTAAATAAGTAAGAAAAAAGTATATATTTTCAAAGGTAAGGGTGGGAAAAATATATATCCACTGTTGTCCGCCGTGTCCACAAACACTCACCTTTACCGGTCCCCACTTCCCGTCAGCCCGCGTTTGTTACGCCCCTTCTTTTTAATTCGCTCGTCCAAAACATATCAGAATAAGTGTCCAAAATAAATACAAACAAATACATTACAAAAATAGACAGTTGCAAATACATATTATACATGGTTACACATATTTACAAAAAAAGGCGGTACACCGAGAGAGTTTTCAAAGCTTTAATAATAATAATAGAACTTTCATCCCAAACGGTGCCTGTGACAGGTAGCAACACGCTCGCAACACGCTCGCAACACAGTAAACGGGTCTGTTAACAAAACATACCGTACTTGTAAAAATCACAGTAAACCGTCCTCATCTTCCTCCTTACAACTGAAGCCATCAAAGTCGTCTTCCTCAGTGTTGGAAAGAAACAGTGTCATATAGACGTCGTCCCACGCTCCCGCAGCCTCACTCGCGCTGTCACTGTCGCTGGTGTGCCCTCCTCTGTCACGGCTTTTCGGAACCCGTTGGTGATGGTGGATTTTTTGATGCTGCCCCACGCTGTCAGGATCCACTGGCAGACTTGCGAAAAAGTTGCCTTTCGCGGGCGGCCAGTTTTAGTGAAAGAGTTCTCGCCGCTAGTCAAGCCAAGAAGTTGCAGTCTTCCTTGGCGCATATATTCCAATAAATAAATATAAATCTTACCTTTTATACTCGAGCGCCGCTGGCGGCCGTTGGAAAACTTACATAAATTGGCCGCATCATTGAACAAGCCGCAGGGTTGAAAGTTTGGGGAAAGAGTAGCGGCTTATAGTCCGGAATTTACGGTTATCTGTTTTCAGGTATAGAGTGAGCGGCCAAAGCTGGAGACATTCTTGAAGTCCACCTGTGTTAATGCCACCTGAACAAATAACTTCATGCTAAATTTAAGAAACAAACAATTGTCCGATTATTCAACTAATCATTTTAATGGTCTTCACTAAAAGACTATTAATATATTCGTTAGTTGCAGATCTAGTGTTGAGAAACATTTGTAGATGATGATGTTAGATATGAGCTCATTCTGTTTACTGTTGCAGAATTTTGAGATTGCCATGCTGGGGGAGACGACACACCTCCAGGCTATTGTTGAGGACCTTACTCTGTTAACAGAAGACCCGCACAAGCTTCCTGCAGCCAGTGAGCAGGTATCTGACATTAACTAGTTTAAATATTCTTTATCGCTTCATCTCATTGTAAAAGTGGATTGTTCTAGATGACCAAATGTTGTGATAATAGATAAGGGATCTTCATCGGAATTTGATCATTGTGATTTTATGGTAAAATGCGTTTTTGTAGTGGTCAGGGTCTATTTAACCATACTTCCAATAATTAAAATGCTTCAAATGATAATATTTTTGATACTAACAAAACTATACTCAGTCACGCTCACAATTCTCGCACATAGTATATAAGACCCGATATAAAACTTCATAAATATTCACAATTTATTTTGTCATGAATGCATTTTGTATTGTGAAATTGAACGTGCTGTTAAATATTTTTTTACCTTACTATGCATTGATTTATCAGGCGGATTTTTTTACCTTTTTTTGTGTTTGTTGCCATAGGTGATCCGGGACCTAAAAGGCTCCGACTTTACTTGGTCTTATCAAACACCTCCTTCCTCCCCCAGCAGTGTCAGCTCCAGAAAAAGCAGCATGTGCAGGTAAGATTTTAACACCGAATTCATACCGTCAACAACACTGGTTCTTTACTGGTCTGACTTTAGGACCCACCATTTAGCACAAATCACAAGCTCAATCAAGTAAACAATTTTCAAGTATTGTGCAACCTTTTTTTTAAAGTCCCTAAAAAGTGCTTGTATTTGGCCATGAAAAAGCTTCACAAACCCTGCATCTAGACAATACTTATACACAAGATGTCATGATTACTCATTGCCCTCACCTGTGCCCGCTCGTGGGTCACAGTTGGCTCCCATGCCATCTTCATTACCAGCAGTTTTAGTGGTCAGGATTTAGCATTTTCACAACTGTGACCCGCTTGGCGCCAGCTGCTGCTAGTTGCCTGATTGATTCCCCTCCTATTTAAACTCAGTACTCCAGTCACTCCTTGTCAGTCCGTCAGCGAACCTCCGCATACGCAAGGCAAGCACTTTGACTCTGGCTCCAGTCTGCCTTGCTTCATCCGTATCCTTCTTGTCTGCTTGTCTGCTCCTGATTTCCCGGTCGTCTCCAGCTATTGACCCGTTTTTGCCCATCGACCACGTTCCAATCTCCCGCTCCGGCTAATGACCCGTTTTGCCCATTTGACCACGCTCTGATCTCCCGCCCCGACAAATCCATTCACTTCCGCATTCCAATCACGCTACGATCTCGCAAGCTGCTTGCTCCTCCTGTCCAGCGAGCACCAGATTGCTGGCGTTTGTTTCCTCGCACCTGACTTCCTCGATAACACAATAAACTTTTGTGTGAAACGTTACGTGTTTGGGTCTACCATCACTTCTGGTTCTGACACAAGGGCACTTTGCTTGCAAAATATCATGTTATTGTAAGAACACTGAACTGATGCATGAACGATGCATGAACTAACGGTCACCATTGAGATAGCATTCCCTCGGGCGGTTACGTTCTTGCAGTGGTGCACGAGTCGTCTTCCCTCTCTCCAGATGACGATGGGGAAAGGACTAAGCGCGATTACGGAGTTAACTGCCTATTACTAATTTTCGATATCTCGACTCTCACTACACTGTGACTGGTATAGCTTCTTGTATCCAGCGATTGAAGTGTGTTGGTGACCTCACATGGTGAGAAAGGGTAGTGAGCAGTGTCTCTTCCCATTTGAGAGAAATGTCTGTCTGTTAGTTAAATTGCGTTTTTTAAATGGTTACATTCACACGCTTTTGAGGCTCTATGATCTGTCGACAGTCTCCTCCAGATGCCCTCTGCAGGGGCCCATCGACTCAGCAGCGTCTCGTCTCACGACTCGGGATTTGTTTCCCAAGATGCCAACACCCACTCCAAGCCTCCTTCTCCAATGCCCTCTGACATCACCAGCCAGGTATCTGTCATTTCAGCGAATGTTGATGTTCTTTTATGTAGTATTGGACTGCTTCATTTATTCATTCTCTTAGTAGTACAAACGATTTTTGATTTTCTTTATTTTAATAACCATCTTGCTGCAACATGCATCAGGCCCCGGGTCCATTCCACAAAGTAATTTTAGTGGGTCTTCCCTTTCTTTCTTTCTTTCTTTCTTTCTTTCTTTCTTTCTTTCTTTCTTTCTTTCTTTCTTTCTTTCTTTCTTTCTTTCTTTCTTTCTTTTGTTTTTCTTTCTTTCTTTTATTCTTTCTTTAATTTTCTTTCTTTCTTTAATTTTCTTTCTTTCTTATTCTTTCTTTCTTTTTTTTCTTCCATCCCTCTTTCATCCCTATTCCCTTTCTCTATTCTTTCTTCCTTTCTTCCTTCCCCTTCCCCTCCCAACCTCTCTCCTTCTGCCCTCCCTTTCTTGTTTCCCTTCCTTCCTTCCTCCCTCCCCACCACCCTCCCACCCTTCCTTCCTTCATTTCTCCATCACACTCTCACTCATTCCCTCCCCCTGGCTCCCCCTCTTTTCCTTTCTTCCTTCCATCTTTCTTTCCTTTCATCCTTTGTTCTTTTCTTCCTTTCTTTTTCCCTCCCTTCCTTCCTCCAATCCTTTTTCCTTTACCACCTGCCCTCATTCCTTTTCTTTTGCCAGCTCTCCCTTCCACCAAACCCCTCTCCTTCTGTTCTATCTCTCTTCCATCCCTTGTTCTTCTTACATCCCTCCCCCTTCCTTCCTTCCTTTCGTCCCCCCTTTTCTTACTTCCCTCCCTCCTGCCTTGCTTGACTCCTTCTCTCATTCCTTCTTTCCTTCCTTCCTTTTTTCTCCATTTGTGTTGTTATTAAGTACCGGTGATCAAATTGAAAGTACACTTCTTTAATTACTCACTCAAATCTGCGACTGGGGCACCCAAAGTCAGTGTTTTCTATCTCAGGCTTGTGCAACTCAGAAGTCAGGGTTAGATTCAGCACTTGTCAATCCTCTTTTGGGAAATGAACCCTGAAAATCATAAGCCATACTCTTTAACTTTCCCTTTGTGCTCTCGTTTCCTAAACGTATGTGCCACTCACTCAAATCTCATCATTCCCCAGCCCAATTGTTTGTACTCCATCTTCCTTTCCCAGAAATCAACAAGCTCGGCCTCCTCAGAGGCTTCAGAAAGCTGCCAGTCAGTCAGCGAGTGCAACTCCCCAACTGCGGTTAGTTTTGCATGCGAATCGTCAAAAAAATTGGAGTCACAAACAGATAGAGCATTGTCATTGTTAGCCGAGCTTTGAAGGGACCATAGTGGACTATTTGCGGACGGTGAGCACTATGACTCAGACTTGTGTGTCATCCTGCAGTTCGGCTCATGCTCATCCTTCGGCACCTTCCGCCCTGCTTTCTCTTACACTGGCGCCATCAGGCCTCTGTCTGTCACACTTCCTGCGTCCCCCACATTTAACCACTCTCCCGGATCCAACACACCCTCACCCACATCAAAGGTTTCTAGCTGGAAGGTTTGTTTTCATTTGCACTTTTACTTTTGGGTTCTTTTTCCTTGGACTAGGTTGCTTCTTTGCTTCTTGTCTTGCACATTAAATTAACCCCATAGTCACAATTCTGCTGCTCATCAGGTTCAGTTTTCTCATCTTTTGACTCAAAGATGAGGTAAACTGAATCGGCTGCTGTCTCAGTGCTCACTGTCGGTGAGAATGCGACGCTGAGTGCTTGGTGTTGCCTCACTATTAAATTTGCTACTACAGGATTGGGCTAAATCAAGCCAGTGTGAGCCGTCATTGGTCAGCACTTTGCATCGCAGGAAAGAGTCTCTAGATAAAGTACGAGATTTGGAAGCTCCGCCCAGTCCAAAGGGGTACCCTACTATCCAAGGAGACGATATACAACGGGCCAGAATCGGCCCTGGAATGATGACTGCTAAGGTGAGCACATCTTCTGTAATGCGATAACATTTTCATAAAAATCAATAATTGAAGACAGCAAAACACTGGATCTTAACAGAATATATTTTCAGCTTTATCTTTGCATATTTTGCTGTACAGCATGGAGAGCCTCTATCACCAGCAGCCAGTACGCTGGCAATGGTACTGACCCGAGGCCTAAGCATGGATCAGCAGAAAAGCAGCAGAGACTCACTGCAGTCTTCCAGCGGCTACAGCACTCAGACCAACACTCCTTCCTGTTCCGAGGACACCATCCCTTCACAAGGTTAAACCACTCTTCTGTCTCAAATGTACCGTATTTATTCGAGTATAACATGCGCCTCTAATTTTTTATAAAATATCGGTATATATGAAATTCTCTTTATTTTTGCTGAATTTGGGGATGGATACAATGAGAAAAACTCTGGATGTGACATTGAAAATGCTGAAAGCTAACTACTGGACCACCAGTATTGTAGAGGGTACAATAGATTTTAGCTCATCATCACATTATTTTTATTCACAACATAAGACTAAAGTTAGTTTAGTTGCACATTTCACATGCTAAAATCAAAATAAATTATTTTCTATTCTTCTGTTGTATTTTAAGCATTGTAATTGAAAAAATGTGTTGAATATGTGTAGCCATGATTAAAATGATTTGTTGACAAAGTAAACTATAAACACAAACCCAACACATGATTTGCAATGTATTTATTTAATGTCCTTCAAAGTCCTATTCATCATCAGATACAACTAAAAAAAAATTTTTATTCCCTTGTCATGTTTTTGGCTTTTTTTTATATCTTCAGGACGACTTTCTGTTGTCTCCATTCTCTAACATATGTTTCTTGTGTCAGGCCTTAAACTAGTTATTATGAGATAAAACCTAATGCTGTTTTTATGTTTTTATATCACTGATGATCCAGGGGTTAAGTTTTGGTGTTCTTGCCGCTGCGACACGGATTTGATTCCTATTGTTTTGAATATGCAAAGATGGTCAAGTCAAGTCATTTTTATTTGTATAGCCCTTAATCACAGAGTCTAAAGGGCTGCAAAAAATCCCTAACAAATCCCTAATAAAATTAAAACAACCCAAAAATGCAGAAATCATAGAAATCCATACAACATAGACATTATTTAACCGTCTTGCATGTACTTTAAAAAGGAATGGGAGTTCCAGTCCATGTGTTTTTTTATTATAATTATATTTCAGTGTTTGAGACGTTTCAGTAAAATTACATGCTGTAGGGTTTGAAAAAAGAAAGGAAAAAAAAAACATACATCAACAACTAATAAATCGTCATTTATTTCAGAAAAGACTACAAATTAACATGTCTCGTGCAACTAACGATTATTTAATGATTTTTTTCGATTATTCGATGAATCGGATAAAAAAACACATTAATTTACTCTTCTGGATTTAAATATTTAAATTTTGTGGACAAATAAAAAAATAGTGCACGAAACAGAACATTCTACATCATTAAGCAATAAAAAAAATCAGTGTTCGTCAAATAACAAACAAAATACATACAAATGTAGGTTGTACACTTGCAAATATATACTTTTTTTTATAAAGTGCAATCTTTGTTGTATAAGAGACATGAGCTTTTGAAAATTTCCAAATGTTTGTCAAATAACTCCAATAAACAAAAATACATACAGATCAATGGTATACACCTGCCAATGTATGAGAAAGTCCAGATAGCACATCAAGTGAGCGACCAGAGACTAACGTTACGTTTCCTCACTTATTAATTCGGACTTCGCCAGAAAATTAAAACTTGATTCTTAATCTTACCACCACTGTGTGAAAGTTGAGTGTTGTTAAATAAAGCACAATTGATCACTTCTTAAGATTTAAATGAAATAAAAAGTATCTCACACATTATTCAGCTGAAAAGCAAACGCTAACATCAGCTAGCTACCAGAGACAAAGGTTACATTTCCGCTCTTAAAAACGCAAATAACCAATGAATAAAAATGAAATATGTAGTGACTTACGCTTCTACTGAGTTCCCTTTATCTTCGTCAGTGACTCCATGTTTTGATTTTGATAGCTGCCTCACCATCCTGGTGCAAACCTTGCAATTGTTTTTTGGAGTGTGGAGTGCTCCCTTACTTTTGCGGACTTGGGTTGAACTGTTTTCTCTGTGCCCGTCATGTTTCATGAGTTGAATTGACTGTAGCCTTTGAAAATGGCGCTCTAGCTTATACTCGCCGACTCGCGCTGCATGTGGCGTCATTGGCTCTGCGACGTGTTGAGTAACGCATACATCGCTCGGACAACGAATCGATTAACTAATTGGGTGCTAACGCTTTTAATCATCGATTTTAATCAATTCATTGTTGCAGCCCTAGACAGGGGTGACAAACTTATTGTAGCTTAGGGGCCACGTTGAATTTCTTATCCTGTACAGTTTTTTAACCTCAGGGAAACCCATTCAAACTGGAAAGTGACAGAAATAGCATACAAACACAAATTTAAAAGATCGGTTTTAGATTTAAAAGTCTTTCTGCTTTTTATTTTTTTTATTTATTTTATTATACATGAATTTCGGGAACTTTGCGTTACATTTCATATCAATTATAGAATGGAGCTAAAGCTTCTTTAAGGTTCTGCAAAAACACAGAGGTACTATTGTTGCCTTAAACAGCGTGCCTGTGAATTTTATTTAAGTGTAATATCATCAAGATAGGTTTCTCTGGTTGATTAATGGGAGTCACCACAAACATCTACAGTGGGTTCTTTGGGAGTGGTTCCTAGCTTTGGCCATATCAAGCAGACATATTAAGAACTGACAGTTGTTTTTTTACACAATGCATTTCATTTTTCTCTTGTGCTTCTCTCAGCATTTGCCGGGCACAGAAAATGATGTGGCGGGCCACATTTGGCCCCTAAATTTGCCAGATGTGCCATGAGTAATTCAACACATGGTAGAGAAATGTATTTGCATTGACTACACCTAAACATGGCGCTATGAAAAGTGTATTAGTGCAGCAATTACGTATCAATTATGGACAGTAATCCTAGGCCATGCAAAAATAGTAATGTCGTTTTTCCCAGTGGTTAATTTGAATGGGAATTACTTCCTGTTTTATGTCATCCCCTAGGCTCTGATTACGAGTGCTACTCTCTTAATGGAGATGCGGAATCTGAGACACAAACGGAGTTTGACAAGTCTTCCACCATCCCGCGCCACAGTAATATAGCGCAAAGCTACCGCCGGATGATTCAAACCAAGAGGCCTGCCAGCACTGCCGGCCTACCTGCCGGCAAGAGCCTGCAGGGGGCGTCAAACGGCACCGGGGCCATTGCCTCCGGAACGGCAACGATCCGCCGGACGCCGTCTTCCAAGGCTGGGGTAAGGCGCACCCCTTCCACGTCAGGCCCCATCCCCATCCGGCCCCCGATTGTGCCAGTCAAAACCCCCACCGTGCCGGACTCGCCGGGGTGCGCAAGCCCAGTCCAGCACCGGGCATATTCCGGAGACATGGCTGATCTGTATGCCGGTGACTATAAAAAAGCTTCTCTCCATGAGGCGGCTTGGGCAGAACGGACTTCTTACCAGCAAAGCCAAGAAGTGGCTGATGAGGACTTGACACTTGCAGCCAACCGTCACAGTCTTGTGGAGAAAATCGGAGAGCTGGCAGCCAGTGCCCATGCCTTCGGTGAGGCTCAGTTTCCTTTCCCCAGCACATCATTAGTGGATTGTAACCAAGAGCCATCTCTTGGAGCCCAAGAAGGCGTGGACATGTTGGTTACGATACGTCGGGGCGTTAAGCTTCGCAAAACAGTCACCGATGACCGATCGGCCCCAAGAATCATTCGGTAGCTTAGTAAATGAAATACGTGAAAACAAAATAAATCATTTCATGACATGTATGCGTGACACACGTATGTATAAAGACCCTGATCCTTGTTTGATCTGTTTATTTCTGCTCATCCCTTCCCCTTTTATTTCTTAAGCTCTAATGCAGTGATCTGCAACATTTTCTGTACCACAGACCGGTTCATTGTCTGATAACATTTTTCGAGCCTTGCCCAAGGGCAGCATTAAACTTCTTTGTACGGTCCCTAAAATACTAATCACTAAAAAAATAATAACAATTATAATATTATTAAGAAAAGCAACATAAAAAATATTAATGAGCGTAAATCCATTGTATAGTAATTTGGAACATTTTTGATGTCATCGTAGCATCATATCAAAATCACATTCTCAAAATCACATTCTTTCATTCTTTAAACCTAACAAGGGTCGCTGGAGTGCTAGGCCCATCCCAGCCATGTTTTTGCAATTAGGGGAATATATCAAAGTGTCCAAAGGCGAAGGTAGAACATGAAAACTCCACGCAAGGACCCCATTAGTTGGAACTGAACCCGGGAATTCTGAACTGTGAGGCGGACGTGTTAATAGCAATACACTCTAGACACTATCTCAACGTTTAACACAAAACCTCACATCGGTCCGCGTGCCGAGTAATTAAAAAAAAACAAACACACAGAATGAACCAAACCCTGTGAAAAGTTTATTATGTTGTTTTTGTGTTGTGTTTTTGACTTAGTTTTCCATGCATCCTTAAGCTCTGTGGCGAGTTATTATTTTTTTTTTTTTTACAAATTTTTCTAGCATGAAATAGTTAACCATTCTCCATGCTGATTGGCTATGATGGCAAAAATTTAATTTGATTTATCCTTCACTGTATCGACTAGCGGGTATCCTTGTTCCCAACGTGAGAGGTGCACCGTCTGACTGGCAACTACACCCGCTCGTGAGAACCACACTGGTTTTAATTCAAACATACCACCTCAAAGCCCTGGCAGCAGTGTCAGAAAAAAAAGTAAAAAATTGTGGAATTTATTATATTTTCTGTGCGGCCCGGTACCAAATGACCCACGGCCCAGTACCAGTACTTGGCCCGGTGGTTGCCGACCACTGCTGTAATGAGCACTAATCTTTACTGAAGCATGGTGTGCATTGTGTCTCCATTTACTTGTGCTTATATGATTCATCAAAAACTCCCTTCATCTAAAACGAAAAAAACATCAAAGACAATGTGACGTTCGAAAGGCTCTTCGAGCTTCTCTCTGAGTGTGTCGTGTTTATCGTTATTGTACAAGCGCCATTGTTACTTTCATGTCTCATGATATGGAGAGGCTGGATGATTCATGTATAATAGGAGCAATATGGCAGTGTTTTTATCACTGTACTGTACTGTCAATATATTCTGCTATTAAACAAGCTTTTTACTGTTAACTTTGTTATTGCAAAATGCTAAATCCATCCACTTGTGACATTTTTTTGCATGTTTCAGATTTATTTTGGAGGTTTCTATTGTGACGACTAGTGTCTAAAACTAAAGACAGTGTTGGTCACATCACTGAAAAACAGTAAGAAGTTACAATTACCAGTTACCTAATTATAAATGTAACTCAGTTACCCCACAGAGTACTAACATCAAAATGTACTGTGTTACTCCAAAACTAGTTACAAATTACCGTATATACTTGCATAGCAGCAAACTCCTTGAAAACACATAATATAATACATTTAATAAAAAATGTACACCAAACTGTAAAAGCAGTGAACCCTTCATATTTATTGGCTTGTGCAATAGTGAGAGTTTGCAAATAACCGCTTTGCCTCTGGGCTTTCAACAACTTGGAAGTTCTCTCTCTCCATTTAGGGTGCTGTTCAGTACATTTTCTATTCTTTTTTTTCTCCAGGTGTTTTGCAGAAATCTTCTTACAAATGAAAATACCAAAATATAAAACACTTATTAGAAATTTGGGCTCATGTATGCGACATTGATTGAGTTGTTTTGTCCTGTAAAGTCACGCTCCACTCCCCACGAGCTGCCTACCTTTCGCTACTCATAACACTCAACCAAATAAGTACATATTTTCTGATCCCCTGATTTCTGTAATTTACTTTATAGTTCTAAATTGAATTTGGATGTGAATAAATGCGGTTAGGAGAATATCTACATGAGGAAAAATTCAGCTCTCTTGTACTCTGTACTTGAAACGAGGCCACATACATAATAATAATAATAATAATAATAATAATTTCCTTGTATTGTCATTCTGTGTAACAATGTACACAGAACGAAATGTCGATTGCACCTGACCCGTTGTAGCGAGCCGATGCAGCCGCAGCCAACAGAGGGCGCCGCCGACCACTTTTTAAGTCTTAAGAATGACTCGGCCGGGGCGCGAACCCGAACCTCCCAGTGGTGTATGTAACAATATCAGTGAGGCAGAATTATTCAGCAGTCGGAGCACATCACATTTCATTATCTGTATGTAAAGAGTAATGCAGAAACACTCCATGTACTAACGATAGTTGAGTTCCATATTTTGTTAATTTTGTGTTGCAGTCCTTATTACCGAGAAGAGTAATTGCGTTCCAGTGATGAGTTTAATGAATGTTCTGCCTGCAAATTATAATGATGGTTGTGCTGATCTCGCAACATGTGACAATGTGCAGCTTGACAGTGAAGAAAGAAGGGCTTTTCTTCCTTTGCGTGTTTGTCATTCATCCCGGTTAGAGCTGGTCAAAATCAAAGCTAAGATGAGCAGGTTTTTTTAAATCATTTTACTACAGAACATTTTTGGCAAATATAAGCTACAAGACAATTGCTAAAGGATTTGCAAGTGCCTCGTCAAAATGGTTGCAATTACTTTACACAGAGAGGGGGGTCCTAAATAATATATAAATGAATGAAATAATAAATAAGTTATGAATGAAGAAATCATCTTCTGAAGAGAATGCAAGGGATTCCTGAAATGTAAACTTTTATGTAAGTAATTGAAAAAGAGATGGACAAAGACATTGTATAATCAACAACCATCGAAGCGAGACAAAAAAGCGGTAGGTGCTTAGAATTAGCTGTACAGCGTCGCTTACATAAAACTGCAAAAGCTTACACAAACTCAACATTACACAAAATGGCTCTTTACTTTCAAACACAATTGTCTTTTAAGGTTTAAGATTGTACAGGATGTAGAGATTATATTTATGGGGAAAAACTCAACCTTGGAGGAGAGTGTCGTTTGGCACTCAAGAAAAAGCGAAAGCTGTACTATTGAACAACAGATGCTCTTTCTTGAGCTAAAAATAAAATTGACTCTTGATAGGTTTATATTTTAGTACACACTCAAAATAAAGAGATAATTAATCAATGGATTTTGAACTTGAACCCTCAAATAGGAAGTTCAACTCTGTTCTAAAAGCCCTTCACAAAGCCTTTTCTTTGTATTGAATCTCCTAGGTTACAAAAGCATTTCAGTCCTAAAGGGTGTGAAAGTTAAAGAACAGCAACATGAATAGCCAATAGTGACAATGATGTAAGCATAAAACATAATAGTCAAAACCAATGTGGTGTGTTAGCTCCAGCTCTGTGGCCTTGCGAGTAGGACGCATGCCCCGAGACTGGGAGGTTGCTGGTTCATACCTAAGACTCGTAACATTGGTACCCATTGCCTCCCTGTTTGGCGCTCCTCATCAGGGGTTGTATTTGGGGGGTCTGGTAACCTAATGACTCCCAACACATCAGTCGGGTTCAAATGGACCCATGAGAATATCATTGTAAGAATGTGTATACCATTAAACTGAAATTGAATCTGAAAAGTCAAAATAACGAACAGTCATCCTATGCAAACACCTTTGTCCAAGATCAAAACAGAATAAATTTAAAATGATCTAAAGCAGAATTTCTCACTCTAACTCTGTTCAACTTACACTTGTAACTGAATGAAAATATGTATCTTCTCTATGAGGCATGACAGGCACTTCAAATCAGTTTTACTCGCATTTGTGGTTATGAATTAAGAGTAGTGTTAAAATATTTCTCACGTTTTTCTGTTGATACATTCTAAAGTTCCCTTTAACTTTTACTTCAAATGTTGTAAGTATTTGGGGTTTGAGAATATACACCGTAAATTTCGTTGTTTTTATTAAATAAGTGTAAATACTTAATAATGAACAGCACTGAGGCGGGATGAGACGGGTCGTATGAACGGATACATTTCCTAATAGTGCACTCTTTCAAAAATACAGTAGAGGGCGACAAAGATCCTTGACTAGCTGGGCCAAAAAGTGTGGTGATTGTTTCTTTTTTTAAAGTATGATTTTATATGAATGAATCTCACAATGTACTAAGTGCTCAAGGAAGTACATTCGACGAGTATGCAAGACAGTTAATCCGCAGCAATTAGAGCAAAGACGAAGGGGGAAGAATACTTTTAAATCCAAAACTGCAGAATTGGGACAATTTATGAAAAGTATTCGATTCTGTTTACATCAGGGGGCCTCCATCGTTTTTCAAGCCTACAACTATGTTCTGTTACTAATTACCGCAAAGGGCACCCTGTATAAAATACATTTCTAAGATAACAACATACCATGTTATTACTATGTTGGTACCATGTTATCACCATGCTACTCCCAGTTTAATTTTTTGAAGTAGGGTTAAATAGACTCAGTTAGCTACTAAAATAATAACAATTTTACTAGGAGACCACAATGACCCGGCACTGGTGAGCTATTTCAGGACAGGTCAGCGGATACCTCAGTGTTCCCTAAGAGGGACCATAAGGGTTTTTTTGCCTCGGAAGAACATGGTTTCTGGAAGAGAAGTCAACACTGGTTTTTACAAATCAATCTTGTGACCCAGATGTTGATGAGATCGTGTGGAGGGAAAAAAAATCATTTACCCCCTTCAAAGATAGAGCTAGTTTTAGCGACAGTAGAACAAAGAGCTAGTTCTTTACAAACACAACTAACCTAGATTTTATCCGAAAAGAAGACCACATTAGTTTTCAAAAGAGTAGACAATTTGCCTTTAGATTAAAAACAATTTCAGTTTCTAGGGCAGTAGACATTGCTTGTGTTCTGCTTTTTGATGTACTTACCTTGTTATCACTATGTTGTTACAATGTTATTACCAGGTTAGTTATTGGAAGTATGGTTAAATAGACTCAGTTCAACACAAAACAAAAAAAATTACAAGAAAACCACAACAACCCAGCACTGGTGAGCTAATTTTTTAACAGGTCCGGAGGCACCTCAGCTGTCTTTAGGGGGCACCCTGGCCCGCGAGCATTACGTTGGAGACCTCTACCTAAATCGACCAACATACATGAAGAAAAAGGAGGGATTTTTATAGATGTACATTTGATAATCCCAACCCAAAACAATACCCAAAATATCTTCCTGAAGATTATTTTTAATCAGAAACTGAACAATATACTTCAAACACAAATTTTAACACCTAGAATCAATGAAATACTGTTGTAATTTAGCCAATGATGGGTCCAAATATGTTTGAAGTATGTGTTGTTGTTTTTTTGCATTCATAAACATTTTCAGTCATGCTGAAAGTCCACTATACCAAGATAAATCAGCTTTTTTAACTTAAATGGAGAGTGTGTAATGTTTGATCACAGTGGTGGGCTGTGCATTTCACATCTGGACCTTCAGTGAGTTCCTACTTAGTCTGGCTTCAACAAATATCAATCAAAATACCATAGTTTATGGCATCAAGGTACGAGACATTCTACACAGAAGCACACGAGCGCATCACAGGGATCCACGTCACATTTATTGTGTACATTATAAGCTATTTTCCAGATAATTTAAACATCAATAAACCTGAGTCAGAAATCAAAATGTATCACTATGCGTTAAAATTAAAACATTTAAGAATAATAGAAATCAATTCAAGTCATGTCATTTTTTCTACAGTATATAACCCTTTATCACATGGAATCTCAAAGCACTGCACAGACCACAAACTATTGCAAAGTAGAGAATATTATGACACCATCCCCTGATCTAAAACCTACATGAGGGCAAGGAAAACCTCAAAACCTCAGCATGAGGAAGATGAAGAAATCTTGAGAAGGGACCGCACATGAGGCAAGTGTGATAGAGAATGTATAAGTGCAATGTATAGGTACTATTCATCTGTCCTTTTGTTAAAGAGAGAAAAGTTCTTCAAGAGGATAAATAGAATAAAACTAAATTAAGGCAACTAAGACAGGATTTTTAAGCACTTTAATGCCTCTTTTTGTCATTTCAGGAGAATTTTATAAATTAAATACTCAAAATTAGCATCTAGAAATATAATGTTGAGTGGTTTGTTGTTTTATACTGTACATATTAAACAACTCAAAATAAGTATTCAAATAAATAATCGTTGTCAAAGTTTTACTCCCTCATGAGATCTTGCTTCTCTTGAAAGGTCCATCTCAAAAAAAGGTTTTACAAACTATCTGCGACTCTTGTTGTCATCCATCTCCTTCAGCCATAGTGGGTTATAATTTTTAAGACAGGTGTTTTTTATAATCTTAAACTTAAACAAAAGGTTGATCTGCAGAACGCTGCCTTCGTTCATCTCAATTAACATCTCCAATCACAAGATGCGTATATTTTACATTCAACAAGAGGCCTTTCTGTGGCCCTATCAGCATCTAATTAGCTATCATAATTATCTATCAGTTACATTAGCAATTCACTTACAGTGCTCAGATGCCAGTACCGTTGAAGGCCTTGGACAGATTTCATACACGCAAAAAACACAGGCTAGCCGATTTCTCATTGGATAAAATCCCTGACATAGAATTACTGGTAGGAGTGTAACCAAATGGATAAAATATATCATATAGTTATAAACATGTATACATTTTGGAAAAATGCATTTTAAAGGAAATTGACTTTTGTTACAATTGTGATAATGATGTCTGGTTTTGTAAGGCCGACATTGTAGGCCCACCACTCTTTGTTCTCTACATGTTGCTGTATTGCGTAGAGCAAACAACGAGTGCTAAAAAGCACAATGAAGAATACAAACTGCAGAGATTCAAAGTGATCAAACGGCACAGTTTGTTTTTGTTTTTTTATTGGAGGTACCCGTAGCAGCAAGATGGTGGACGGTCATGTCAGCTCCCGCTAGGTGAGTTTCATGCTAAGTAAAACAAAAAACAAATTCTAGACCTACAAGTATTGAAAAAAATGCTCGTTTGTATTATATTTCATGTATTTTCCATTATTATTCATGTCAATATTGTTTTATTTAATGAGGTATTTGTTTTAACCCTTGAAGGCACAAACTATTACACAATGTCCTTTCAAGTGTATTTAGACATTTAGGTGGTTAAAGCTTTGACTATTTGTGTGGCAAGAATCCACACATAATCTCTCATTTATGTATTTATTTATTCATTTATTTATCTAGTTATGTAACTAAATATTACTCAAGAACAGTCTACAAGCACAAGAATTTGTTGAACTTGTACTTTATAAACTTTTTTGTTTTTCAAATAACTTGTACAGTAATTCTAATTCAATTCTAATTTTAGATATAATCTATCTGTTTCAATGCACAACTGTATGGAGTAAGGGCTTTACTTTACATGATGATTTTCCACCATCATGTGTATGTTAGGGAAAACTGGATTGGTAGCTTAGGTCCTAAGGAAACCATATATTTTTCCATTACCAAACATTTTTGAAAAAGCGACCAGCAGCCACTAAGAAGCCCCAAAGACCCGCATGTGGCTCTGGAGCAAATTAAGCGGCTCGAGCAGTCCAATTTTGTTGGTGATTGAAAGCATCTTCCTCTGTTTAACCGATCAGAATGCAGAACATAATGCACAAAGTAAACGATTAAAAGTAAACCACGGTACAACAAGGGATTACTGTAATTGGAACCCGACATCTATACTACAAGCATCATTATTTTGTTGTACAGGGTTTGCAAATTTCAGGAGATTGTGTGAACATGCACTGATGTATTATTCTATATCTGCACAAATGAAAAAGTCATCAATACGCAAAACTCACATCTTATTTTGTGTAACATCTTCTGTTGTGGAAAATAGACTCGCATTTGTTGAATAGAGTTGCATACATTTAGAAATGTAGAAAAACCTGCTTACGTTGCTTACAGTAGTGAGGGAATGTTGACATCATTCGAGAAGATCCTTGACAAGATAGTCGAGTTTACCAAAATGGGCATGAGACATACAAGGCCTTTCTTCAAGGACTCTCTGAGCAAACTGAGGCAACAACATGTCCTAATAAGGGTACGAACAACATGTCCGGGTTGATTACTGAGGACTAGGGCCGCCTTTTGGGCTGAAGCTATAAAAGCATTGTTATTTTTGAAGTTCTCTGAGTTCTTTTGGGATGACGAAATAAAAGGCTCCCCCTCATGGCTGGTTCCCGATGTACTTAATTCAATCACGAAAGAAGACTTAAAAGATTATCGAACCTACGATTTCTCCTACAAATGGCGCCCAGACGTGTTTTTTTTGGCTCAAATTGACTTCTCGTCGTGAACGCTGCCCCGAGAAGCGGTTGAGGTAAGGACAAGGTTTTTCTTTCCTTATTTCGGTTGGCTTGTCGGGGTAAGTGAAGTACATTGGGGCCTGTGACGTGAGGGCTAAATTATGAAAATGCGTGCACGTGGGTAATCCGTCTGTAGTCCGGCAACAAGTTGGACGGATTGTATGAGTTGATATGAGATTTATGTCCGGAGACAACCTTGTGCTCAGGGACTGTTGTGATGTTTTTGGTCGGGCTCCGGGGAGTCTAGATGAAGTAACAGTGAACTAAGTGTCGGTGTTTGTGCATTTGGTGACGGTTCGGTTCTCCGTGGCGATGTTAAAAGGGATCGGTCTAGAAGGCGATGATAAGACTTTATCAGTTGCTGATGTTTTCGGTGACGGAAAGTAGACGATCTATTAATGGTCCTACGGAGGTGTGTTTTTTTATGTGGAGAGTTATACCGGCAGGGGTTAATGAGCAGATGTTTAGATGTTGTATTATTGAGATGACTTCGCGTATAAACAGCGTCTGAGGAGCTGTGTGTGTACTGACGTTTTTTTTTTTCCGTTCTGAGCGATATCTCGCTCGGGAATTTTCTTGTGATGTGGTGTGTTTTTTTATGTGAAGAATTATACCGGCAGAGGTTAATGAGCAGATGTTCAGATGTTGTATTATTGAGATGACCTTGCGTATAAACAGCGTCTGAGGAGCTGTGTGTGTACTGACGTTTTTTTTTTCGTTCTGAGCGATATCTCGCTCAGGAATTTTCTTGTGATAATCTGCCGCTCCGTGGCGATGTTAGGGGAGGTCAGTCTAGAAGGCGATGATAACGGGTCATCAGTTGCTGATGTTTTCAGTGACGGGAAAGTAGACGATCTATTAATGGTCCTACGGAGGTGTGTTTTTTTATGTGGAGAGTTATACCGGCAGGGGTTAATGAGCAGATGTTTAGATGTTGTATTATTGAGATGACTTCGCGTATAAACAGCGTCTGAGGAGCTGTGTGTGTACTGACGTTTTTTTTTTCGTTCTGAGCGATATCTCGCTCAGGAATTTTCTTGTGATAATCTGCCGCTCCGTGGCGATGTTAGGGGAGATCAGTCTAGAAGGCGATGATGACACGTCATCAGTTGCTGATATTTTCAGTGACGGAAAGTAGACGATCTATTAATGGTCCTACGGGGATGTGTTTTTTATGTGAAGAGTTATACCGGCAGAGGTTAATGAGCAGATGTTTAGATGTTGTATTATTGGGATGACTTCGCGTATAGACAGCTTTGGAGGAGCTGTGTGTGTACTGACGTTTTTTTTTCGCTCTGAGCGTTATCTCGCTCGGGAATGTTGGCTATTGGTGTGTGCGTGAGTTGTTTGGTGTGCGTCTTTGCCTTTTGCGGTCTTGTGTGTATCTTTCGCGCGTCTGAATGCGTGTTAGGGATGGGAGTGTGTTTGAGACAGTTGTAATCGAACTTTGTGTGTGGGGGTGTGTGCCAGCTGGCGATAATTGTGCGTGTGTCTCTCTGTATGTGGATGTGTGTTCTGTTCGGTTCGGTTTCTCCTCCGCTCGCTCGACCCCGCCCGCCGGAGTGAGTGTGTGCGGATGATTTCTTAACTGTTTAAGGGCTGGGACGACGCTGTGCGGAGGAGAACCTTTGTTTCTTTTTGTCTGTTTTGTTTTTTTGTGTTGTTTGGCGTTGGGAGAGGAGTTAAGGACGCATGGATGAATGATGGAGTGACTGCTTATTCTACATTTTACGGTCTTGTATGTGCGTTAAAGTGTCTTGCTTTTTGTGGGTTGTTCTCGCACCCAAAGCTCACCGCCACCCCACCCCCGTCTTTCCCCCGTCTTTCGCTCTGTGTGAGTTGAGCTCAACCGTGTGTATTCCCGCCCCACCCCCGTCTTTCCCCCGTCTTTCGCTCCTTTGCTGTATGGAAAAAAAAAAAAAAAAAAAAAAGTGGAGGGATTAATTAATTCGTCAAGTGCTCCGTTTGCGTGTGGCCTTTTGATTTGTGAGATCTTGTTCCGATAAACGTGATAAGTAGAGTTTGGGTAAATTGAGGAAACAATTTGGCAAGCATTTTCAAAAGACAATGAGGAGCAGATTACTCGATCTTGAGGAAGACCGTGAAAAATTTAAGAATTTAATTGCTAAGGTGATGTCTTCATGGTCATTTAACCTAGACTAAACATCCGAGTTTGTAAACATAACCGATTTAACAGGATTCAGAAGTCAGACGGACTGTTGAAAAGGGCTGAAGATGGCAAAAAAAAAAAAAACAAACAAAGACGTTCACTCATCCGTTGTCTGCGCCGCTTGTCTACAGCAGGGTCGTGGGGACACTGGAGCACATCCAGGCTGTCCTCAAAACAGTGAGCAGGGGGCAATCTGAACTGATTGCAGCCAGTTTCGAGGAGAAAGAGGTAGACAACTGGGCACCAAGGTCAGTGTGGCACTGATAAAGCTCATGGTCACATTCCAGCGGCGGATTACGAGTGGAACGTCACGATGGACTGAGCCAGACGGCCAAGGCCGTCGACGAGGCGGTGATAACGAACAACACGAGTCTGCATTGAATCACGCTAGAATCTTGTTGATTGACGTAGTGTTTACAAATCTGAGGAATATTGATACGTTTGGATTGTGAATTATTTTATTTTTAACACAGAAATACTGCTAAAATTGTATTTTGAATCTGCTTTCCAGGAAATCGGTGATGTGTCTCCAGATGCAGGAGCATCAGGAGGATTATTAAGGAGAATAGGTAACAGGGGAATACCTTTGACTTTATATCAGATACAAGTGCACAATTTAAAAATATTATGCAAGGGGGGGTGAAATAGCTGGAGAAGTAGGGGGGAATCTCCGTATTTACAGGCCACGGCAGACGGAGAGAATAATAATGGAAAAGAGTAAATGGAATATTAAAATCAACGATGAACAAGATCTTTGTGAGTACTAGGCTCAACTGAGGGGATGCGCTACAGTTAGCGCTGATGAGTTATCGCATGCAAACTCATTGGATCACGCATTTAACACCGCATGAAATGCTAACAGGCAGACCAGCGCCGCATCTGGGAGGTCCCTATAAGGGGCCGCCACTTGAGCAACTACAAACTGAACTGAGAGACTGTATGAGACAATTGACGGCTGTCATCTACCGGCTGGTTAAGAGACAAGGGTCCAGGGTCGAACAACCATTTGAGAAGACGTCCCAGGGGATCTCGTCTACAACAAGGTTTCAACGAAAGAGGAACCATCCGAGGCGTGAGGGACCGTACACCGTCGTGAGGGCAACGCTGGCCGCAGTCCAGGTCGAGGGCAGCTCAAAAGGGTACCATCTGAACCGCGGTACCACGGCTCACGCTGCCACCGTCAACGAGACCAAGCAAGATCAACAGGGCAGTAACGTTAAATTAGGAAAACAAGATGTGTGCGACAAAGCTGTGTGTGGTAATAAGTTGTTTGATATGGTTGTTACTAGGAGCGGAGCTCGAGAAATCGCAACGGCGAATGGAAATCGCGGGTCCGGAAGTGCAGACCTTGACGCATCAAAAAGACAGCAGCCCGGTTAAGTGTGACACTACTGTATAACATGCCAAAACGGTTGAGGATTTGGGAAGTACAAGTACATTTTACCTCATGAAGGGCTCACTGGCCCTGAGGTATGGAAGCTCGAAAGTACCAAAATTGAAAATATTACAGGAAAAAATAAAAAATGTGAGATATGACGAAAATGTGTAAAATATAATTCTTAGAATATGGTTTCGTAAGAAACATGCACTCGAAATCTTTTAAAGGGACAGTGTGTATAAATTGACCCCAAGATGTCTTTGCACTGTGGAGTGCAACCGAAATAAAAGTGCTTAACAGGATAAATAAGGAGAGTCACAGTGCCCAAAGAAGCACTATTTTCTTCTAATTATTGTGTCATATCCACTGCCTCTAGGTGATGCTCATGTTATGGGAAACTCAAGTAACTCCAGTTTACAGTCACGTAGTCACACCAGCAGTCCCTGTTTTGGATGTAAATTACTAAAAATACTTTATAAGAAAGCTGATTAAACGACTTAGGTTCACTATCGAGACATTTTTGATAGAAACTCACAGGAAAAAACTTTAACCCAAAACTCAAACAATTTTGATTGGGTGGGTGTTAGGAACTATAAACAGGACATGCGCATTTTACTCCATTGCCCAGCGCCTGTGCTAAAAGTAAATACTAAATATCTTCAGTTTTAGGAATTTTTGACATTTTCACAAAATTAACTTTGAGACAAAACGACAGACAAAATGAGCCTCAGCACTCATAAGTGACGGCGGGAGGGAGTCGAATTTTAAGTCCTACACCTCTATTGATATGGAACACTCAAACGTCACACAGTGAAATTAAATTCGCTGAAAGAAAAACACCGTAGAAGTACTACGACAGTAATACGGTAATGCAGAAATGCCACTAGTGATATACTACATAGTTACTGAACGGGTTAACATATCTTAACTGACAATTAAATTTGGCATGACGCTCCATCATCAAAGTGAGGTAAAGGAACGGAAAAGATAAGGTTTAATACAGTATTTACAAAAAACAAAAAAACAGAAATACATACCACACAATACATAAAAATGGTATTATAAAAAGAAATGTGCTGAGCACGGGGGTAAACAAGTTAATCGAACACATTTTTCTACAATTGGGTCAGAATTAAACCTCTAGGGTTTAATCCAGCTATTCGTTTGCAGTTAACCAAAATGGAACAAGAAATGAGATGGCAAAGTATTACAATAATATAAATGGAATTACTAGGAAAAGAAATATGGAGCTTACAAACAGGGACATAGTATATGGTGTTGCTATAATTCTAAAAAGACCAACTACAGAAGTTCTGCAGGAATACTGCTACAAAACTAAAACAGCATTAATACTAGCACTACTAAAGAAATCCTTCAAACATAAAGCCTCAGGTGTACTACAACCTACTTCGAAAATATTACAGAATCTTATTTTGTAAATATTATAAGATTACACTGCAGGAATGGTTGAGTTAAGTGCAGACCGGACCAGAATTCAATCGCGTAACGACCAGTTACTTTATTTAGCAAAATTGTCCAACACCCAGGGACAAAACAAAACAAAAACAGGCTTACAGGCAAACAGGAACTCAGACTAGGAATTCTCACAAAACTGGCTTTTACTCAGAACGGGCAAGCCCTTAAGAAGGACACACGCAAATTAGATGGTCGCCACGGCGACCATGCTGGACATGACAGGGATACTACATACGTGCACAACTTCAATAACACAGTTGTACCTCTACTTATACGTTTAATTGGTTCTAGCAGTTAATATGGAATAATGAAATTGTTGTAAATCAAAACACATTATCAATTTGAAATTGATTGAAACGGGATTAGTCCGTTCCGAAAGCAAACGAACCTTGTTGAATCAACTGCAATTGCCCTGAAGGTATGCTGGTGTTCAGTAAGGGTTCATACATATACACAAAATAAATAAACATGAATTAATATAATGAAATATAACATCATAATTGTAAATGAGGAAAACTGGATGTGTCCCCAGGCCGTGACGACAAAAGTTTGCCCACCCGTGACCTAGAACCATTGTTTTTGGGACGATGGACTGGTGGTTAATTGCACTTTTAATGACAGATTTTTTTTTAGGTTCTTTCTAAAAAGCAGAATGGAAGCAAAGTTTTGAGCTGTTTATAGGTGATGATGAAATAAGTCAATATATTCTCTGTAGAGCGTGCCGTCTCGTTTGGTCTCATGTTATAGTCGTCATAGTTCCATTCCACTCCATTTAGTTATTAATATCGATACGACGAAACACACACACGCACACTGCCGTCGTCTTAATAAAACTGAATCGTCTCCGAGTCTGCACCACACAACACAGTCGGCACAATCCCACTCTCAGTCCACTCTTGGCGTCCATACTCATTCTCTTGTTGTTCATCACTCTCCTCAGAGCACCCAAAGCCTTGCTTCCTTGATTGAATAGAAGGACGTGTATAAATAGTGCAATTCGCAATAAAAGACAAATTTGAATTACTGAAATTCCGAGTATTATGGGATGAGTCAGACAAAAGAGAGACGTGCAACCAGTCGGAGTGCCGACTGACTACCAGAAACCAAATATGTTAACGACAGTACGGACTAAAGTGACGGATAATAGGCCAAACCTTAACGGCTGGTGGACCACTCCAGCACCTACAGTGACGATACAGACGAGAGTGGTAATGACACACCAAAGATCAGAGAAATCTACAACACGGGAAAAACCCTGAAGAGTGAGGTTACAACGCCGACGGCCAAAAATGAGTGCACTGCCAGTACGTAAAATTCAGGAAAATTGTGTAGAAAAGGAAAACCATGACCAAAACTCGGTAGTTGTGTAGGCGCATGGCTTCAATTAAATTAAATTTTGTGGGCCATCTGTCTTGTCTTATGTTTTATGTTTGTTCAATGTTGTAAGTGTTTGTATTCTTTCCTGTATTCTTATCTTTCTTGTCTTATATATGGTTGTCCAGCGCTGGCGTTTGATCGGCCCACGTAACTGAAAGAAATAACAGAAAACTATCGAAGGAAAAAAGAAAAAGGAAGAAATACAGTGCTCATTGAAACGAGAAAAACGTTTTTTAAAGAGTATGACGATTTGAAATGTGTTGTTTTGGATGGAAACGATAGCACATCTCGTTAGGCCACACCATGAAGAGATGGAATAGTGACAGAAAACGAATAAAAATGTTTCGTTTTACAGTTAAAAATTGGAGAATTAAGGAAGTAAAGACGAGGAAATAATCCAATTGAGTGAATTGGGATAGATTAATGTGAGTTGAAGGCATGGTTATAAGATCAATGCACGTCAATTTCACATTAAGTAGGCGAAGCTAAAATAGTAGATTTAGTTGGTTTGGTAAAGAAATAAAATGAGAATAAGGTAAAATTAATTGGGATGGTTATATGTCAATTTCCCATTTGGACTAGTGGGCTAAAAAGCAAGTGCTAATATTCAATATTCAATATTTATCTGGATAACTCCGGATGAGACCGCAGACTGGATTAATTACATTTATTAGTTTATTACAACCAACGACGTTTTATTTATTACACTAACAAGGCCTTTAGTAAAATAGGAGAACGTCATGATTTTTATCTGGTGGCATTAACAGTCGGGAAAACCTACACTAGATGATGGAGCATCTGAGGGAATGGACACATACAATGATCTGGACTAAATGAAATATCTAATAGTAATTTCGGTTGACACACAACACACAAAAGCGCTAGGAATAAAAGCTACAAATATGTTGTTTTCTAATTGTGATTCTCTTGTTGGTATGTCACACTGCCGGGGAGTATGCTGCTGTCTAGGATGGTCAGGATGCATCGTCGCTTCCGGGTTTTGGGCTGCATGGAAACTGCGCGTGATGCCTGCTGGGATGAACACTCACTCCAACATCTGACTTCACGACACCCGTTGATGAATACGACAATGCATGGTCTTCAAATTGTTCACGGGGGTCAGGCCAAAGGCCAATGTGTATACTGTATCACTATCCAGTCATGCACGCATCTTGAAATGTATCAACGACTGTTACCAAAATTTGTTATCACTTATCAGTTCAATTATTCATTTACCTTTATCACGTACCGATCAACCGTCGACGGTCCACGTGTATAATCCAGTATGTACGGATAAAGATAAATGAAGGGGGGGGTTAGTGCATGGGTCAGATGTTTGGAGTGTTGGGGGTTTTTGTAAATGAATCATGAACAATGAAAGTTAGAATGATCACAGCAGGCTGACCGCCAGAATTTCATTTTATTTTCGATTCGCGTAAACTCTGTCCGTGTATTGATGTCTATGATTTGTAATACTTTACCACTACCCTGTATTCATTTTTGATTTTAATTTCTGTTCAGAATGGGAGTATAAACTCCCAAAAGGGGGGATAAGGTAACAGAAGAAAAAAAAAAAAAAAAAAAAAAAAAAGGGGGGATATGTTGTGGAAAATAGACTCGCATTTGTTGAATAGAGTTGCATACATTTAGAAATGTAGAAAAACCTGCTTACGTTGCTTACAGTAGTGAGGGAATGTTGACATCATTCGAGAAGATCCTTGACAAGATAGTCGAGTTTACCAAAATGGGCATGAGACATACAAGGCCTTTCTTCAAGGACTCTCTGAGCAAACTGAGGCAACAACATGTCCTAATAAGGGTACGAACAACATGTCCGGGTTGATTACTGAGGACTAGGGCCGCCTTTTGGGCTGAAGCTATAAAAGCATTGTTATTTTTGAAGTTCTCTGAGTTCTTTTGGGATGACGAAATAAAAGGCTCCCCCTCATGGCTGGTTCCCGATGTACTTAATTCAATCACGAAAGAAGACTTAAAAGATTATCGAACCTACAATTTCTCCTACACTTCATTTATAGAAGACATTATATCCCCCTGGCTTATTATTTGCCCTTGTAAATTCTAAAGCCGCCATTTTTGACCAGAGCAGTTTAAACATGGTGGAAGGTGGTTAAAGCCTTGACGTTTGAGCAAATAACAGATCACTGAGATCAAATCTAATTATCTTTACCTAATCCGATGGAGATATGTCTGTGCATTTGTCTAGCTTCTAAACTGCTTTTTGTGTGAGGATCTGATGAGAGAAGAAATCCCGAGGGAGCCATAAATGCAAAAATACTACGATGAACACTGTCAGCATTTGGAAAGCAAAGAGAAATGCATGGTTGTTTTTTTCAAATACCCGCCATAATCTGGTTGCATTTTAACTTGAAACGAGAAAAAAAAACCAACAGTGAATTCTTTATTTTTTGCTTTTTCTTCTATTCACCAAGAAGCAATTATGATATTTTTCATATATTTAGGACGGCATGTGGTTTGTCTAGTAATGTGGGGAAGGTTTGTTAAAATTGAGCATGTGGGAAACGATTATTCAGATATTAACAGGCCAATCAATCACTGACTGATTGTCAAGAAGTCGGCAAATTGAACCAAATGAAAGTGTTTCCGTTAAATACCTAAAGCATAAAACAATACTATTTCATATTAAGATTTAAGTACTTGTCTTGCCTATAATGAGTAAAATTGTGTGGAAAAAATGTTAAGCATTTTTTTTCCAAAGTGAAAACAAAAGTGCTAGTACTGTATAGATGAAAACCTTCTACCTGCAAAATGATCACTTTAAAAGAGACCTCAAAACGTGTTGTTTGTTCAATAATCAACAAGTAAAACCAGCACTGCTTCTTGTGGGCCGCCCAATTATATATTTTGTTGGGATAAAATTTACACCCAAACTGTGACCTATTAGGTTTTTATCAAAGTTAGTTGAATAGAGGTTCTTAGCAAAAAATATTAATTGAAACATTGTCTGATTTTAACAGAAAACGGTTTATTTTAATCTTCAAAGGTGGTGTCAGCAACTTGAAATGTTGCTATTCTCTGTTGCCATCTCCTGGCTTAAATTCATGATCGCAGCCTCAGTCAGTCCCTCTATCCAACCACTATCTGCACTGCTTACCCTCAGTAGGGTCGCGGGGGTGCTAGAGCACATCCAAGCTGTCTTTGGGCGTTGGGCAGCTGACACCCTTAACTGGTTGGCAGCCAGTCGCAGGGCACACAATGCCAAATAACTCACTAGCTCATTCACACCAAGGGGCAATTCGGACCGGCCAATTTACCTGACATGCTTGGTTTTTTTTTGAATCGGGAGGAAACTAGAGTGCCCGGAGGAAACCCACGCAAGCACCGTGAGAACATGCAAACTCAGTACAGGAAGGCTTTTAGCTGACCGATAACCTCAGAACTTGTCACAGACGCGGTAACCACTCGGCTTCCGTGCTGCTCCTCAGTCATCTCATTTCTCAAATTCTATTGAACTCTTTCATCTTTTTTGGGGCTTTGGTTGGCATTTGGACTGTATTTGAAACATGCCTTTTCTTACTTTTACCGTTTTACCACCTATTCCTCTACTTTTAGGCTACACATAAAGAGAAACCCATGTAAGAGCATGAATTACTTCTCCACCTGTCCTCTCCCATTTCCTGCTTCCTAATGTGTTTTGGGTGCCCGACCAGTGATGCTAAAAGTAAGATAAAAGCAGATATATGCAGTTTGGAAAAATATAATAAAGGCTTTTTGAACTCAGTCAACACACCTATTCAATAAGAACATTTCCACTTTTAACTATTTACGGACCACTCCTTTAAATACTGCATGTAATAAACTTCATACAAATATGCATGGCTAGTGTTGGCTTTCACTCAAAGATTTTTGATAAATCAAAGATAAAACTGTATCTAAATGAAGGTTTCAGGTCAATGTTTGACTTATTGTGTAAGGATATATAAACCCGAGTTATAAGTATAGAGAAAAAGAGATGATTATAAACAATAAATACCAATACCTAGATGAAAGCATATTCTACAGATTGTCTTTCTGACATAAAATGCTAATTGTCAGTCCTGATCCAATTAGAGAAAAAATGAAATAATGTAGAGTTAAAGCGCTGAGATTTCGAAGATTTTGAAGAATTTATAATCCAAAACCAATACAAACTATAATTCTATCACTAAAACTTTGCAGGGATTTGGATTGTTGATTAATCAAGCTGTTAGCAACTATTTAATTGACGTACTCTCTTTGGTTGACAATTATTCCAAACCAGCACAAAATGTTTTTGGTTTGGGTATTTGAAAAAATAATAATCTTTCCACCAAATTCTTGATCATACTTAAATTTAGGATTTATTTTGTAAGGAGGCCTTTTTTAATGTTTGGATTTTTTTAAAAATTTTGAATGAATGCGCTGTGGTTCATGGAACACATTGGTCGCTCCAGTAAACCCCGACACTTTGGTCAGGCTTAAAGATTGAATTTGATTTCTGCTGAGTTAACACAAACAATTTTATTTACACTTTTGTGTGAGTTCAAGGAAAAGCTGATTGTCATGGTTATTCCTGTCCACAATTTAACTGGCATTGTGAAGTAAACAGTGTCGGGAAAAACGCAATTCTTTTTTCAGTAACGGGTAATCTAACTAGCCATTTTTTACGCTGTTTCAATGCTGTTACCTTTACTGATAGTCAAACGCGGAACGTAACTTTGGCTGCAGAACGCTAACGGCGGCGGGGCCCCGCAAACCTGAAGCGGCTATGTTGTTTACATCACGTCTTTTTGGATCATGTCACTATTGGAAAGTACCGACTACCATATGGTTAGATAGCGATTACAAATATAGTATTTTCTAACTGAAAGACAACGCGATTGAGGAATGAGTTGCGGCGACTCAAGTAATTCGAGAACGAAACCTCTCTATGAGCCAGTACTTGTTAGTGAATAAAGGAAGCTGGCTCCAAACTAATCAACAGTTGTTTTTTCCAGAGACGCGTTTTTTTTCTTGTGATTGGTCAATATGCATTTTTCAGGGATTCTGGGTTGTTGACTTTACGTTTGTTAAAACATTTTTATATTTTCTCTTTTTTGTAGCCTTATAAATATTTTAATCTTGTGAGATCTCATCTATTTTACTCAATTTACTGATAATAGTTATTTTATTATTTAGTTTACCGTTTATATTTTTTGCATTTCAAGTGTAGGATGAATCTGTTTCTCGTGAGATGAAATAAATATAACAAGATTCTGTAACAACTACTTGTCTTTTGTTCTCTATTCAACTGACTCAAATACTGCTCAGAAAAAATAAAACAGTTGACAGACATCAACTGCTTTTTTACACTAACGTAAACGTTTACTTTCCCCGGCAACTAGTTACTTTTACTAAAGAGTAATTCAGTTACTAACTCAATTACTGTTTGGAAGAAGTCAAGAGTTACTATAACTAAATACGTTTTTAAAGTAATGTGCCCAACACTGTTAGTAAATAGTTTTTGAGTGTGCTATGTTGTCCAAATAAGATGCTACGATGTTCTTTATAAATTAGCTTGAATATAATGTTATCTGCGATGTATTACTGGATTCTTTAATAACTTACTGACAATCCTAAATGTGCATAATGGTAGCCGGTCAAACAAATTGGAAACAAACGAAGATAGCAAAACATGTTTTTCTAAAGTGTGGGTGGCTCAGTCCAAATATCGATATTATCAATATTGAGCAACTACTTGGATTGGATCAATAGTTGATGGATTTAAACTGTAAATATGTTATTCGACTGTTGCATACTGTGTGCCATTCTTGCTTAGTGTGCCATTCTCGCCTAGTTCAACAGTAGTAATAATGTTGATACGATAACATGTTGTTGTGAGTGAAAAAAGGTGTTGATACGATAACATGTAGTTGTGAAAACAGGTCTCAACTGTGTTTTTCTCACTCCCTCTCCCTTAGCAGAAGAGACCTTATGTAAACTAGGGCGTTCCTAAAACAATAAAAAGGCAAGGACAAAGGGGACAGTTTTAGAGTGAGTTGGTAGACTTTAACTGGGCAGTCTCCGGTCATTCTCCTTGCAAGTAAAATGTACTCACGTCTCTGTGTCTTCTTTGAGTGCAGGTTTTATTACAAGTGTTGGGGTTAACCTAACAATAGTGTTGTCCTGGGATCCATAATGTTTCAACTACTGTAGCTCTAAAAAAGTGTTGTTAGTGGATTGTGTTATACATACATTATACCTTTCAAATCGGATCTATTTGCACTGCTGACTTTAATTTTTTATAATATTGTGCAACGGAAGGTATTTCCTGTTGATATTGTTGTACACTATTTGTCTTTTTGTTTTTTTTTTAGTTCGACTGTCTTCATTTTTGGTCTGAATCAAATGATTAGTGAAAATGTTTTTATAGTGGTAAAGTTTTATTTAGATTATATTTTTACACTATTTACACTTTTTGATTTATTTAAAAAAGTTGTACAAAATATGGTATTGTAGTTGTTATGATGATAAAATAACATTCTTGTTACATTGCTAATGGTTTGACTCTCTTGAGTTTTAATCTCCTCCTCCTTGATCTGCTACCTTATCGTGGTGGAGGAGTTTGTGTGTCCCAATGATCCTAGGAGCTATGTTGTCGGGGGCTTTAAGCCCCTGGTAGGGTCACCCATGGCAAACAGGTCCTAGGTGAGTGGCCAGACAAAACGCAGATCAGAAGACCCCTAATGATGAGAGAAAACTTTGGTCCTCAATTTCCCTCGCCCGGACGCGGGTTACCGGGGCCCCCTTCTGGAGCCAGGCCTGGAGGTGGGGTCCGCTGGCGAGCGCCTGGTGGCCGGACCCTTACCCACGGGGGCCGGTCGGGCACAGCCCGAAGGGACGACGTGGGACCCTCTTCCCATGGGCTCACCACCTGTAGGAGGGGCCAAAGGGGTCGGGTGCGCAGAGAGCTGGGTAGCAGCCAAGGGAGGGGTCCTTGGCGCGACGATCCCCGGCTACAGAAACTGGCTTTTGGGACATGGAACGTTACCTCTCTGGCAGGGAAGGAGCCCGAGTTGGTGCGTGAGGTTGAGAAATTCCGACTAGATATAGTCGGACTCACCTCTACGCACGGCTTGGGCTCTGGTACCAGTCCTCTCGAGAGGGGTTGGACTCTCTTCCACTCTGGTGTGGGCATATTAATTGCTCCACGGCTCGGCGCCTGTACGTTGGGGTTCGCCCCGGTAGACGAGAGGGTAGCCTCCCTCCGCCTTCGGGTGGGGTGACGGGTCCTGACTGTTCGGAGTAGCCACCCTTCTTGGGGTCCTTAGAGGGTGTGCTTGAGAGCGCGCCCCCTGGGGACTCCCTCGTACTGCTGGGAGACTTCAACGCTCACGTGGGCAATGACAGTGAGACCTGGAAGGGCGTGATTGGGAAGAACGGCCCCCCTGACCTGAACCCGAGTGGTGTTTCGTTATTGGACTTCTGTGCTCGTCATGGTCTGTCCATAATGAACACCATTTTCAGACATAAGGGTGTCCATATGTGCACTTGGCACCAGGACACCCTAGGCCGTAGTTCGATGATCAACTTTGTCATCGTTTTGTCGGACCTGCGGCCGCATGTTCTGGACACTCGGGTGAAGAGAGGGGCGGAGCTGTCAACTGATCACCACCTGGTGGTGAGTTGGCTTCGATGGTGGGGGAAGATGCCGGCCCGACCCGGCAGACCCAAGCGTGTTGTGAGGGTCTGTTGGGAACGGCTGGCAGAATCTCCTGTCAGAAGAAGTTTCAATTCACACCTCCGGCAGAACTTCGCCCATGTCCCGAGGGAGGCGGGGGACATTGAGTCCGAGTGGACCATGTTCCGCGCCTCCATTGTTGAGGCGGCTGATCGGAGCTGTGGCCGCAAGGTAGTCGGTGCCTGCCGCGGTGGCAACCCTCAGACCCGTTGGTGGTCACCGGCGGTGAGGGATGCCGTCAAGCTGAAGAAGGAGTCTTATCGGGCCTTCCTGGCCTGTGGGACTCTGGAAGCAGCTGGCAGGTATCGGCTGGCCAAGCGGAATGCGGCTTTGGCGGTTGCCGAGGCAAAAACTCGGGCATGGGAGGAGTTTGGCGAGGCCATGGAAGCCGACTTCCGAACGGCTCCGAGGAAATTCTGGTCCATCATCCGACGTCTTAGGGGGAGGAAGCGGTGTGCCATCGACACTGTGTATAGTGCCGATGGGGCGCTGCTGACCTCGACCCGGGACGTTGTGAATCGGTGGGCGGAGTACTTCGAAGACCTCCTCAATTCCACCGGCACGTCTTCCTCTGGGGAAGCAGAGCCTGAGGACTCTGGGTTGGGCTCTCGTATCACTGGGGTTGAAGTCACCGAGGTTGTCAAAAAACTCCTCGGTGGCAGGGCCCCGGGGGTCGATGAGATACGCCCAGACTTCATTAAGGATCTGGATGTTGTGGGCGTGTCATGGTTGACGCGCCTCTGCAACATCGCGTGGACATCGGGGACAGTGCCTCTGGACTGGCAGACTGGGGTGGTGGTTCCCGTCTTTAAGAAGGGGGACCGGAGAGTGTGTTCCAACTACAGGGGAATCACACTTCTCAGCCTCCCTGGTAAGGTCTATTCAGGGGTACTGGAGAGGAGGGTCCGCCAGGAAGTCGAATCTCGGATTCAGGAGGAACAGTGTGGTTTTTGTCCTGGCCGTGAAACACTGGACCAGCTCTATACACTCTTCAGGGTCTTTGAGGGTGCATGGGAGTTTGCCTGTCTACATACATGTGTTTTGTGGACTTAGAGAAGGCATTCGACCGTGTTCCTCGGGAGGCCCTGTGGGGGGTGCTTCGGGAGTATGGGGTACCGCACAGTCTTATCCGGGCTGTGCGGTCCCTGTATGCCCGGTGCCAGAGTCTGGTCCGCATTGCCGGCAATAAGTCGGATTCGTTCCCGGTGAGGGTTGGGCTCCGCCAGGGCTGCCCTTTGTCACCGATTCTGTTCATAACTTTTATGGACAGAATTTCTAGGCGCAGCCTTGGCGGGGATGGAGTCCGGTTTGGGGGCCTCAGCATTGCGTCACTGCTTTTTGCAGATGACGTGATGCTGTTGGCTTCCTCAGCCCGTGATCTTCAGCTCTCGCTGGAGCGATACGCAACCGAGTGTGAAGCGGCCGGGATGGGGATCAGCACCTCCAAGTCCGAGGCCATGGTTCTCAGTCGGAAAAGGGTGGTATGCTCCCTCCGTGTCGGGGAGGAGGTCTTGCCCCAAGTGGAGGAGTTCAAGTATCTTGGGGTCTTGTTCACGAGTGAGGGTAGGATGGAACGGGAGATCGACAGACGGGTCGGTGCAGCGTCTGCCGTCATTCGGACCCTGTACCGGTCTGTCGTGGTGAAGAGGGAGCTGAGCCGAAAGGCAAAGCTCTCGATCTACCAGTCGATCTACGTTCCTACCCTCACCTATGGTCATGAACTTTGGGTCCTGACCGAAAGAACTCGATCCCGGATACAAGCGGCTGAAATGAGTTTCCTCCGCAGGGTGGCTGGGTTCTCCCTTAGAGATAGGGTGAGAAGCTCAGTCATCCGGGAGGGACTCGGAGTAGAGCCACTGCTCCTCCGCGTTGAGAGGAGCCAGTTGAGGTGGCTCGGGCATCTAATAAGGATGCCTCCTGGACGCCTCCCTCGGGAGGTGTTCCGGGCATGTCCCACCGGCAGGAGGCCCCGGGGGCGGCCCAGGACACGTTGGAGAGACTATGTCTCTCGACTGGCTTGGGAACGCCTCGGGGTCCCGTCGGATGAGCTGGAGGAAGTGGCTGGGGATAGGGACGTCTGGGCTTCCCTTTTAACGCTGCTGCCCCCGCGACCCGACCTCGGATAAGCGGAAGACAATGGATGGATGGATGGATGGATGGAGTTTTAATCTGAAACCACTGAATTAGAAATATTTACATTTATTTTTTTGGTGTCTAAAATATTTGCACTGTTTTCTTCGCAATGAAAAGAAATAATGCAAGTGTATGTGTCTGTCTGTGTGGAGGGGTGGAAATTATTCAATGATCATGATCATTTTGAAGCAATGAATATTGGATCGGTATCAATCGACATTACCCTTAATTTACTTGTATCAAATCCATCCCGAAATTCTGAATATCACCCTCCCTTAATGCAAATTTATTTAATTTAACAAATCATTTTGAATTACCTTATCGATACAGTTATCACTCAGTACCTCATGTACAGTCACTTTTCATGGCTTCTTCATTTTCCTTGTGCTGAGGTTTTGAGTTTTACTTGCCCTCATGTACACTCTAGATCAGTTCAAACAGTTGCCGAGTTCTTTCCACGCCCCCTTGCACCAGGGGTCACCAAACTTTTGTCAGCCAATTTAATCAGGCTCGCAAGACGACGCTGAGAGAAGCAATAAGGAAAAAAAATAGCTGGTTCATACAATGACATGCTGTTTTAAGTATGTCCACTGGAAGTCACCAAAGCTGCACGCCCCTACAAACCACTCACTGTAGCTGTATATGCTAGTTACCATTTATCAACCAGAGAAAATTTGAGGAATCCTCCACCCTGATGTTATTTTATTAAAAATAGAAGTCGCTGTTTAAAGTCTCTTTGCGTACCCCTAAAAAAACTATATTTTTTATTGCACTTTTGGCCAACGTTCAAATATCTGACTACATTTTTTTCCTGTACTTTTTAAATACTTTTTAAAATTAATATATTACATTTCTCGCGATCAAAAATTATTCAAGTAGCCCTTTTGCATTGAGATTTTTTAGGGCAAATGATCAAATTTAGTGCTTAAAAAGGGAGATATTACTCTGCTATCATACAAAGTTTTTATCTGTAAATAAGAATGTTTATTTGTATATTTCGAGAGTTCAAAACCAATTTGATGAAATGGTACCACAAGGAAACCTGTGTAGGTAAACGACCACGATGAAAAATGTATACAGTGTTCATTGGACAACATTTGGTCATTATAATTTAAATACAAATTAATTAGGAGACAAAGAAAACAAAAAGCATCACTAGTCAAATCTATGCATTCCACATTGGCAGTTCCTCACTTCTGTAGCTGAGACCTTGTGGTGATTTATCATCAATAAGACTGCCGTCGTTTTTCACTCAGCGGTTATTGCAGTCATTTTCCTCCACATGCTGGTGCTTGTAAAAGCACCAATAAAGGTGAAAATGTTTGTGAGCAGTAGTGATGCTGCACATAGCTCGAACCATGTAAAAGACCACAGTGATGAACCAATATCAACTTTGGGCTCCAGCTGCCGCCTGCGATGCAGAAATATCTTGGGGCTCACTTTTGGTTATTGCCTTGAAAATAACAATTCGCTGCTGAAGGTGGATTCCACTAAAAATGAAATGATGGATTGCACTTTTGTAAGTATGTGGCATTTTGAGCCAACTCTTGGATAAATATTCAATATCAGTCAGATGAAGTATTTTTCTTTTGTGTGGAATTAGAGAACATCCATATGCCATTTTGCACATAACGACTTGATCGTTAATTTAAGAAAAATCATAATACAAAACAATGTTAACTTTTTATATATACTCAAAGCATTTGAAAACGATAGTAATAAAAATGGTCTGGTTTCACCCCCGCCAAACATTATTTTCTTCACATGCGAAAGGTCATTACTGAGTTGTGTCGTTCACACCAGAGTTGGCTGTGGTACTTCTAATGTTAATGAGGTAATTTTGTCCGAATAATGACGTTAACAAGAGGCTTAAAGAACATTTAATACCACATTGTAAAGTGAAACCATCATTACCTTGGGCTACGTAACCCGGGGTCTACTGTATTTGTCAGGAGATCAGACCAGATCGGAGGCAGGAGGCAGGAAGGGAGAACTCATTCGCGTTAATGATCAGATACTTTTATTTAACAACATAAAAGTCGTCCAACACTCAGGGACAAAACAAAACCAAAAACAGGCTTACAGGCAAACAGGAACTAAGACTAGGGATACTCACAAAACAGGCTTTTACTCAAAACGTGCCAACATAGGTTTCCTCCGAATCAAACAAAACAGGACAGAGCAAAACAGAACAGAAGAGGCAATGAACCAGCAACCGGCAAAACCCACAACCCGCCCTTAAAAAGCACACACGCAGATTAGATGATCTACTACAGCCGGTGCCCACATTCTAAAGACGTAACAGTATTTGGTCACAGAGGACTGGCTCGTTTTGAGTGAGTCAGAAGTAAAATAGTTACTGTACAGTGGAGGTAAGCAAACAGGCTGAAGACAAAAGATATATGATATTCTCGTTAACATAGTGTTTCTCAACACTTGAGCCAAGGCACACTTTTTTCATTACAGGGAGTGCAGAATTATTAGGCAAATTAGTATTTTGACCACATCATCCTCTTAATGCATGTTGTCCTACTCCAAGCTGTATAGGCTCGAAAGCCTACTACCAATTAAGCATATCAGGTGATGTGCATCTCTGTAATGAGAAGGGGTGTGGTCTAATGACATCAACACCCTATATCAGGTGTGCATAATTATTAGGCAACTTCCTTTCCTTTGGCAAAATGGGTCAGAAGAGGGACTTGACAGGCTCTGAAAAGTCAAAAATAGTGAGATATCTTGCAGAGGGATGCAGCACTCTTAAAATTGCCAAGCTTCTGAAGCGTGATCATCGAACAATCAAGCGTTACATTTAAAATAGTCAACAGGGTCGCAAGAAGCGTGTAGAAAAACCAAGGCGCAAAATAACTGCCCGTGAACTGAGAAAAGTCAAGCGTACAACTGCCAAGATGCCACTTGCCACCAGTTTTGCCATATTTCAGAGCTGCAACATCACTGGAGTGCCCAAAAGCACAAGGTGTGCAATACTCAGAGACATGGCCAAGGTAAGAAAGGCTGAAAAACGACCACCACTGAACAAGACACACAAGCTGAAACGTCAAGACTGGGCCAAGAAAAATCTCAAGACGGATTTTTCTAAGGTTTTATGGACTGATGAAATGAGAGTGAGTCTTGATGGGCCAGATGGATGGGCCCGTGGCTGGATCGGTAAAGGGCAGAGAGCTCCAGTCCGCCTCAGACGCCAGCAAGGTGGAGGTGGGGTACTGGTATGGGCTGGTATCATCAAAGATGAGCTTGTGGGGCCTTTTCCGGTTGAGGATGGACTCAAGCTCAACTCCCAGTCCTACTGCCAGTTTCTGGAAGACACCTTCTTCAAGCAGTGGTACAGGAAGAAGTCCGCATCCTTCAAGAAAAACATGATTTTCATGCAGGACAACGCTCCATCACACGCATCCAAGTACTCCACAGCGTGGCTGGCAAGAAAGGGTCTAAAAGAAGAAAAACTAATGACATGGCCTCCTTGTTCACCTGATCTGAACCCCATAGAGAACCTGTGGTCCCTCATCAAATGAGAGATTTACAAGGAGGGAAAACAGTACACCTCTCTGAACAGTGTCTGGGAGGCTGTGGTTGCTGCTGTACGCAATGTTGATCGTGAACAGATCAAAGCACTGACAGAATCCATGGATGGCAGGCTTTTGAGTGTCCTTGCAAAGAAAGGTGGCTATATTGGTCACTGATTTGCTTTTGTTTTGTTTTTGAATGTCAGAAATGTATATTTGTGAATGTTGAGCTGTTATATTGGTTTCCCTGATGAAAATAAATAATTGAAATGGGTATACATTTGTTTTTTGTTAAGTTGCCTAATAATTATGCACAGTAATAGTCACCTGCACACACAGATATCCTCCTAAAATAGCTAAAACTAAAAAAGCCCCACTCCAACTTCCAAAATATTCAGCTTTGATATTAATGAGACTTTTGGGTTCATTAAGAACATGGTTGTTGTTCAATAATAAAATTAATCCTCAAAAATACAACTTGCCTAATAATTCTGCACTCCCTGTAAATACATTTAGGAGCTCAACGTCCAGCGAATTTTTTAAAACTTAAATCCCGGCACCAGATTAATGTTTTTTTTTTTTTTTAATTATCTTTTAATCAAATCATGTCGCCTAAATTGAGAGTGAAAGGTTTTTCTTAATACAGTATTATTAAGGTTTCTGTGGATCAGGAGCTAATACAGGTTATTTGTTCTGGTAGTTGTTCATCCATCCATTAACTGCAACGCTTATCCTCAGTAGGGTCGCGGGAATGCTGGAGCCCATCTCAGCTGTCTTCGAACAGTGGGCAAGGGAAACCCTGAACTGGTTGCCAGCCAGTCGCATGGCACACAGAGACAGACAACTCACTCGCTCATTCACACATCAACCTCACATGCACGTTTTTGGAATGTGGGAGGAAAGTGGAGTTCCTGGAGTGAACGCACGCAAGCACGGGGAGAACATGCAAACCCCACACAGGAAGGCTGGTAACTGGATTTGATCCCATGACCTCAGAACTGTGCCAAAGACACGCTACCCACTCGGTGGCCTTGTGGGTAGGGCGCCCGCCCCCGAGACTGGGAGGTTGCTGGTTCAAGGCTCAGCCAGGTCATACCAAGGACTTACAAACATTGGTACCAATTGCCTCTCTGCCTTGCTCGGCATTAGGGGTTGGAATTGGGGGGTTTGTTCACCTAATGACTCCCAACACATCAGTTGGGTTCAAATGGACCCATGAGATACTCATTGTAAGAATGTGGTACCACTAAAACTGAAACTGAAAAGCTGCCGTGCTGCCCTGTCTGGTAATTATTTTAGCTTAATTTTGTTTTTTGTTATAATTTAAACCTTTCAAGTTTTACTTTTTTGTCTTGAATTTCTAGAAAATTAACAAAAAGATTGAGCAAAGAAATCATCCCTAGGTGTGATTGAGCGAGTGAGTTGTCTGTCCCCGTGTGCCCTGCGATTGGCTGGCAACCAGTTCAGGGTGTCCCCTGCCCACTGCCCGATGATTGCTGGGATGGGCACCCCCGCGACCCTACTGAGGATAAAGCGGTGTAGCTAATGAGATGGGAGATGAGACAAATTGGAAATTTCTTGCATACGTTTGAGAAACTGGTTGAGAAACGATGCTTTAATCAATCAAGCTCAGTTCAGTTCAGTTTTAGAATTACATCAAATATTTGCGCTTCCTAATGACCTAATTACCAAATGCTCACAAACGTTGCTTCCGGTTTTGTGATTTGCGAAAAATATGGCAAGGCAGGCCTATTCGGAGTACATTTTGGACAATTGAGGAATGAGATGTTCTCTCTCACTCTGCTGCTTATGCTAGCATCAGGAGGCATCTTGAAATGGTACCGTCTTGGGATGCCCTCTCTAGTTTCAGTTCATTCCTTTTGAAGTGAAAATGAGCTCTGTCTGTTCATTATCCACTCAAGCTGCACGATTGTTTCTCTGCAGGCAGAAAAGTGTGCACTGTCGCCTACTAGGTTCTACTTCAGGGGTGGGTAAAACCCATCCCTTAAGGGTCATTTGTCATGCAAAGTTTTGGAAGTTTCTATTCTCCAGCTCGCAGTGTTGGGACAAACATGTTACAAATGAATGCATCCCTGGAATGCTTTTATTTCAAACCTTTTACGAATAAGGAAACAGTGCAACTGAATTTGGATTTAAACAAAACTTGATATTGTATCCGTTATATATCAGACTAAGTACTTAACATTTCAAATCATGAACCGCCTAATGTAGTCCAATATCCGAAATCTGATCCAATGTCACCAAATGATTTGATACAGAAAGTAAAATACATTTGACATTTTCACAGAGAGTGATTGAAGATGCAGCAAAGTACGCTGAGAGAATCACTGGCATTCCTGTTGATTCGTTTTACAGATTTTGATTTCTTCCTTCAAGGCATTATTTTCTATTTCCAGCCTTTCCACACGGTTCTCCAGATCTTGAATGTTAATTTTTTTTCTGCTCCTGTATTCCCGGGCAGCTTCCCTGTTCCTCTTCAGTCTTTGTTCGTTTGGCTTGCCAGGGATGTTCTCGTGGAGCAAATCCAATGCAATGCAATTACTTTTTGCAGTAACGATAACAGTAACACGTTATTAATACAATTTTGTAACTCTGCGGGTATGACTAAATAGTGTGTTATATGGATATTTTAGCTACTTATTTAAAGCAGCTAATGAATTACTGTACAGCGTCGCCCCAGCATTATTCACGATGTCACATATAGCCCTCGGTCCACTATCCAAAAACAATTTGGTGTGGGCAGGTTTATATTTTACTGCAAAGTACAATTAAATACAGTTATGGCGGCGCCATCTAAAGTACAGATTGAGAGGACGAGTTGCTCCTCATGGAGATATTCTCCCTACCTTATATGCATACTCACACCTTGGCCACATTTAAGATAAAATAGTGAATTCATGGGGTCAGCTTACATGGGCATATTCAGATGTGTGTAACCTGTAGTGAGCGAATGGTACGCAGTGCGTGCTGGATGGGGAATGGCTTGCAGAAACAACACACCAACAGGAAACTAATGGGGCACACTTGAGCACAGAAGGTATGGTAAAAGTATGGTAAATTTTGTCCTGCAATACACCATACCTGGGGAAAAAAAAGAAAATGTCTGTCCCTTAGTGCTGACTCAAAGTAATATGGGCGACTGAAGAAACAAGCAACCAGGAAGGAGCAAGAAAGTTTGGCATTGGATTCATAACTATAAATTGGATCCAAGGCCTTTGGTGAGAACAGGGTATATAAATATAGAGAGAACCCAGCAATGATGGAAGGGGATTTTATCAGTGGTTTAAAGCCCAGAGAGAAAATGGATATGGAGTGTCTCGACTAAGTGTGAGTATCCACATTCCAAGATTTATGAAGGGTTGAATCATTGCTTCCGCAAGTTTGTGTACACGTTTTCTTCTATTTCTTCTAATATGTGGCTATTTTAAGAGAGTTTAAAGGGGTCAGGCTCAGTGTGAGTATATACTTTAATTTGTAACTAGATAGTTACTTTCAGAGTAAGGCGCTACTTTTCAGTAATCTGAGGGGTAACCTAATTACTTTTTAAGTGAAGAATCTAGTCCCTGTAACTAATTACTGTTTTTCAGTGTCAACTTGTAAGCAAGCTTGCAGGAGCTTGGTAAGGAGCCTGGTGATTAGAATTACCTCTACAGGAGCATGTAAAGAACATTTAGGCCATGCGTCCCTTGTGGACGCAGTTGGCCCACCCCTACTCTACTTATGCATCTTTCTGTTTGTAAATGTGTCATCTACAGTGTTGGGCGTGTTACTTTCATACAGTTTTTAGTTATGGTTACTCACAGAAAGTATCTGATTTAGTAACTGAATTACTCTATAAGAAAAGTAACTAATTACCAAGGAAAATAAGGTTGCCCGCTACTTCAAAAAGAGGTTGATGTGCGTCAAAGAATTTGACCTTTTCTGAGCAGTATTTGAGTCAGTTGAATTGCGAAGAACAGCCGGGAACTTGTGTTATAGAACCTTGTAATATTTATTGCACCTCACCAGCAACAGATTTATCCTACACTTGAAGTGTAACCAAAATAAACAGTAAACAATATAATGAAATGAAAATCAGCAACAAACGATAAAAAGTGAGTTTGATAAATTAAATAGACAAAAATAGAAAAAAATAATCAAAATAAAAATCCAATAACAAAATGAACAAGAGATATAAAAGAAAATGAAAAAAAAGCTTCACATTTTTATCCTCAAAACATTCAAAGTCAATAACGCGGAATCCCCCAAAATGCATCTTAACTAATAACAAGAGATTTCAGACAGCACCTTTGAATAAAATATCTGTAACTAAGTGATAACACATAAAGGGACATAATGTATTATTTAGTGCTTCCTAGTTGTTACAAAAACTCAATAAAAAAACAATATTCATTTGAATAATAAGGAAAAATACACAAACCCTCATATGAATTTTAAACATGCTTATTAATCAGGATTTTCTTTTAATTCTACATAGCAAGAGTCTCATTTAAGGAAAACTGACATTATTCTGCCATCTTTTGCTATGGGTACACTTAAGTTTCCTAAAACCTTGTTACAGCCCAGAGAATCGTTGATTGCTCTCTGCCCAGTTTGGAAGACATTGTCTGCTCTCGCTACTTCAGCAGAGCAGAAAACATCATCGAGGACTCTTCTCACCCCAGCAACCACCTCTTTGACCTGCTGCCCTCCGACAGACGCTACAGGTCACACAAAACAAAAACAAACAGACTCCGAGATTGGTCAGTTTTTTCCCCAGAGCCATCACCACCCTTAACACACACTGCACAAAAAAACTCAAACTCTCCACAAATACTCTTTAAGGAGGAATACCAATGCAAACACATTACCTCATACAGATGAAAAATTGTATTCATGCCTATGCTTACTTTGCACAATGTTTCCTATTTTGCACTACTGCATATTACACTAATACGATCCCAAAACTGTAAGTAAACACCCAATGTAAATATCTTCTCCCTCTACATGCCTACACTTTCTTGTGTAAATATTCTGTAAATTATCTTTTTATCTTTTTTAATTTTTTTATCCTTACAGTTAGGCAGCATGGCGGCACAGTGGTTAGCGCGTGTGCGGCACAGTTCTGAGGTCGTGGGAACCTCCTGCATGGGTTCAAATCCAGCTACTGGACTTACTGTGCGGAGTTTGTCTGTTCTCCCCGTGCTTGCGTGGGTTTCCTCTGGGCACTCCTGTTTCCTCCCACATTCCAAAGACATGCATTTCAGGTGAATTGACCGGTCCAAATTGTCCCTAGGTGTGACTGAGTGAGTGAGTTGTCTGTCCCCATGTGCCCTGCGATTGGCTGGCAACCAGTTCAGGGTGTCCCCTGCCCACTGCCCGGAGATGGTTGGGATGGGCTCCAGCCCCCCCGCGACCCTAATAAGGATAAGGGGTACAGCTGATGAGATGAGATGAGATGAGATGAGATGAGATGAGATGAGATGAGATGAGATGAGATCCTTACAGTTAAATGTGTAACTGGAGTGCCACGTTCAATTTCATTGTCACAATATGTTCAACCCATTTTGTAACAATGATAATAAAGGTATATTTTATTCTCTTCTATTCTAACCTTGTCAAGTCATATTTATTTGTATAGCCCTTAATCGCCAAACAACCCAAAGAGAGGGAAAAACGAAAAAAAAAAAAAAATGGAGAATGCTCTCAAACCTGAGGATGTCTTCTTGGCTCTGGCTTTGGGCTATGAGCGTAGGATAGGGGGAAATTATATTAGACAGATATAAAGCGGCAATTCCATGTAAAGTTTTGAATACCAGCAGAACCTACAGAGTTTAATTACAAAATATGGAATAATGTCTACTTTTTATATACTCATCACATTTAATGTGATGGGCAAGCTAGGCAAAAAGATGAGAAGAAAAATAGTGTGATTCGGTCACTTTGAGTCTCTGTTTTGTATTTTTCCTTGTGCTTTGTAGCAGATAATTTAGGTTGCTACACATGTACTTTTCTCATCTTTAAACATTGAACCTTTATACCAGGAGTTGTGCACTTATGGCTAAATAGTCATTTATGGGTATTTTCACGGGTATATATGAAAGAGAAAACAGGACATAGGCAATTATTGATTATGTTGCATCATGCAAGGCCAATTCTCACACATCTGAAGACAGGTCACATTTGATGCATGAAGCATCTGGTCCATTATATACAGGACACAATTTTAGCTCCAGCTTACAGACAAGGTGTCACTCAAACAGACCCTTTTTTGCTGTAAATCGTAAAAATAATCCTTTATATGAAAACTCATAAAACAATCTAAGTTCTTTGTTGAGTTTATGATGAAAAGCCAGAGAACAAGCTTTAACCCAAATCAAAGGTTTTACCAAGAAGCACTTGCTAAGCACCTAGAGCAATTTGATCGGGTGAGCGGTAGGAATGGGAGGAGCTATACACAGGCTGCGCGCATCATGGGACACAGGATGTCATTATTATAATTATTTCAAACACATATCAAATCATCAGATGTCACACTGTGAAATGAAATGTGCCGAGGAATTACCTTTTGTCTGCAGAGCGGTCCTTGCGTTTTTTTTTATTTTTTATTTTTTTTATTATTTTGTCTTAAGATATATGGTGAGGCTCTTTTTCAAAAAAATCTAATTGTTTTTGTGTTTATGGCTCTGGGTTAAAAAGGTTACCGGCCCCTGCTCTATACCTTTTCTTCTTCTCTGCTGTGAATCATTTTCTTCATTTTCTCCAACACAACCTGCCCTCATTTCGTCCCTCCTGATATCGTTTAATTCTTCATTTGTATTTCTTGCCTTCCTCTTGATCTTTTTTGGACATTAATTTTTCCACTTTTATTTTTTTATGTATTTTGTTAAATGCTATGTTGTATAACTATGGCACCTGTTGTGAAAGCATTAGTTAAGCGAAGTCCAGTCGAGTTGACACAATTGCAGAAATAATGACTTTTTCCACTCTACTAAAGTTTGTTCCATAATTACAAACAGTCTGGTTTGAATAAGGGGGTTATTTAAAATACTATTTCATGGTAACAAAACAGTAAATTTTGTGTGGTTTGCCACACATTTTGCTTTTCTGTATTAACATATGGATGTATACTTATCAAAAGGCTAATAGACAAGGTTTAAAGGGACATTGTGTAATATTTGCTCTCTGGATGTTGCTCTACTGTACAGGGGTCTTCAACCTTTTTTTAACCTGAGAGCTATTCTTTTAGCCATTACTTGTTGCCCGGGTCATAATTCTACCTAGAGGTCTTCACACTTATACATAAGTGTTGATAACGGTGTTGGTTTAGTCAATAATGTTGGGATGGCGTAGACACGGCCTTCAAGCAGCCATAAAAAGCTATTTTCAGAACTAGTTCGAGGGCACTCAAGTGCTCTTAGGCCACGACATTAATCTTCGGTACAAAGAAAATTTCTAGCGCATCACAGGCGGATTTGTAAGAAGTGCCAGTGTCAGGAAGGGAAAGAAAAATTCTCTGCCC